>NW_015505865.1:626403-626775 GCF_001515645.1 Sinocyclocheilus grahami
CGCGGTCTCTGGGTCATGCGATGTCCACTATGGTGGTCCGGGAGTGCCATTTCTGGCTGGCTGACATGTGCGAGACGGACAAGACATGATTCTTGAACACCCCCGTGTCCCAGGCCAGACTGTCGGCGACACAGTGGAGAACTTGCCCAGCGGTTCTCCACTGACCAAAGCAGACTGAGGCCATCAGGTACATCCTGCCCCGGTGTGCAGCTGCTGCCCCCCCTGCCACCGCCAAAACAAGAGCAGCGCTCCTGGAGCCGGGTCCCTGCGTTTTTCCATGCTGCCCCACTGCGGGTACGCCTGTAGTTCCGTTGATGCCTCTAGCGTGGTGTCTGGGAGCCTGGCTTGAGCTACCCAGCCCGTCTCGATGGC
>NW_015505865.1:626841-636102 GCF_001515645.1 Sinocyclocheilus grahami
GAAGGCGGCCGATGGTCCTGTCTTGCGGGCGGAAGTCGCAGTCCTACTGGCGAAGGATGCGATAGAGCCGGTCCCTCCAGCCGATATGAAGACGGGGTTTTACAGCTCCTATTTCATTGTACCCAAGAAAGGCGATGGGTTACGACCAATCTTGGACCTGCGTGTCTTGAACCGGGCCCTTCACTGGATACCGTTCAAAATGTTGCATCTTCGGGTGCATCCGTCCCCAAGATTGGTTTGCAGCGGTCGACCTGAAGGACACGTACTTCATGTGGCGACCCTTCCGCACCACAGACCGTTGCTGTGGTTCACGTCTGAAGGACGAGCATATCAGTATGAGGTCCTGCCCTCCGGGCTGTCCCTGTTGCCCCGTGTCTTCACGTATGTTGCGGAGGTACCCCTTGTTCCCTTGAGAGAACAGAGCATTCGCATTCTCATCTACCTCGACAAAAAGTCCAGCAGCTACGGCAGCTCCGGCGGTTAAATTTAAAGTTAAATTTTTGACGGCAGAGGAATTGTGTGCGCTGTGTGAACATGATGTTACTGTAGTTCTAGACTAAATGTGCATGTGCATTAATTCATCCCACTCACAAAAAAACAGATTTAGTATTCATCGAAATTAATTAAAACAGTGAAATGCAAACTCAGAATATGACGCAAACCTGCAATAATTAAATATGTTAAATAACACAAATGTATCTAATCACATTTTATTAACCAATGTCTTTGCTGCTGACCTTGGATGATCCAGTTCAACCGTACTAATAAGCAAAAATGACTTTAGAGAAACTAACAATGTGCTTGTAAGAGTGTTTCTTCTCCTGCATTCTACTGTACAGACGTGAATGTACTTTTCCTTCAGCCTGAGGTTTATTCATTACACTTTTTTAGTGTGAAAGGGCTTTTATATTTGCTATAAACAGAACTTCTTATATTAAAAACAATCAAGCCCTGCTTATATTTAAAAAGTAACGCGAAAGTAACGCAAAAGTAATATAACGCATTACTTTCCATAAAAAGTAACTAAGTAACGTAATTAGTTACTTTTTAAGGGAGGGACGCAATCTTGTAAAGCATTACTTTTAAAAGTAACTTTCCCCAACACTGGCTATAGGACTATGACTGTCATAACAGGTATATTGTTCAGGATGCTGAGTGTGAAGTTATTTAAAAGAGCATTTCTTCAGAAAGCTGCAAGCCACAATCGGCCCTAACAAATAGTATGTTTTGAACAGCACTAGTAACATTATCAGGCACTAAATATTATCAATGGGCCTTTTTCACATTTCCGGGTTTCTCAGCAGTGGAAGTCGTCATAGTTGGGTTACCTTGAATAGCAGTGAATGGGAGAGTACCACAAATATATTTTTTGCATTCCCATTTGCTCAAATATCAAAAGAAAACTCCACGATAGTGTTTTCATGACTTTCAATAAAAGGAAAAAATTGAGAGAGACTGATAATGGCTGTCAGAAGAGAGAATGATGTCAAATTTACCGTCCCTCCCATAGACACTGCGTTAGAAACATCCTCGCATTAGCGTTAACTGTTTTTCTGTAATTTGATGCAAAGGTGATATAATACAAAAAATAGTGTTACATTGTAGATACATTGTTTTTTTAAAAATACAAATATGAAAAATGTTTTAGGATTTATGATGCTGATGATCATTAAACGCATCATCAGAGTCTTGTGAAAAGGGTCCATACTCAGTTATACATTGTGGCATTCAAATAGCTTAATTAACTCAACCTCCACTGAACACAAAAAAAATAAAATAAAATAAAAAAAGGGACTCACCTTGCCATTTGACAGTCCCGGCTCTCAGGTGGAACCTGAAATTGAAACAGATTGTTATATAGTGTTGCTCGACAATTTCTCAATTAATTTACTCAATTAACATGGAGCATACCGTTAACAGAAATAAAAGCATCTTTTGGCAAAGATTTTATAAATAAAAAACCATACCAAACAATATAATGTAATACACGTCTGTCTCTTCAGTGCCCCTTTCTGTTTTTATCAGTCAGGATGCACCTTAGAGCATTCTGCCTGCTTAATAAGGGGACTGGGCTGGTCAAAAGTTTGGACACATTACACTTTAATGTTTTTGAAATAAGTCTCTTGCTTATCAAGCCAGCATTTATATGATCAAAAATACAGAAAATAAATTGTAACATTGTGAAGCATTAACATTTAAAATAATGGTTTTCTATTTTAATATACTTCAAAATATTATGGAACTACGGCAGGAGGAGAGGACCGTCTCTGACTATTCCATCGTGTTCCGTACCCTGGCGGCGGAGTGTAGATGGAACGCAGAGGCGCAGTGGGACATATTCCTGCATGGGTTGGCTGACCGTATCCAGAAGGAGATTTTTGCGCTGGAGTTACCCTCTGGTCTCGATGGACTGATCGATCTAGCCATTCGCGTTGACACGCGGCTTCAGCGGGGTGAGCAACGAGGCTGTTCCACCTTTAGGTCGGGACTCCCTGTTTTCTCTGATGCCAACTCCAGCATGACGGTCAGTCCCACATCCAATTGCAAACCCATGCAAGTGGGTAGAGCTCAGCTTTCCCGTGAGGAGAAGTAACCGCCAGAGAGCTATGGGACTCTGCTCATACTGTGGCTCGGAGGGGCACATCCTGGTTCACTGTCCAGTAAAAGGCCCAGCCCGACAGTAGAACCGAGGTTACTGTCGGGTGGGTTGTCCTTGGAGAAATCCTCGTCCTCTACTCTCCTCTCGGTAAGACTACAATGGGCAGCCCGATTCCACAACTACCAAGCCTTACTGGATTCCGGAGCGGAGGGTAATTTCATGGACTACAGTCTGGCATCTCGCCTTCAAATCCCCATAGTTCCTCTCTGCCACAAGATCACCGTTAACGCACTCAATGGACATAACCTTCCCAGTATCACACACACTACGGGATCTATCACCCTCATAACGTCAGGGAATCATTCTGAGAAGATTACCTTTCTGCTCACGGAGTCCCCACTGGTGCCTATTGTCCTGGATCATCCCTGGCTGGTTCAGCATGATCCCAGGGTGGAGTGGGGTCCGAACTCCATATTGGCGTGGAGCGACTCATGTTATGCTTCTTGTCTGATATCTGCTTGTTCTTCTGTGTCTTCTTCTTTGTTGCAGAATGAGCCGGTGAATCTGTCTAACATGCCCGAGGAGTACCTTGACCTGAAGGAAGTGTTTAGTAAGTCCCAGGCTGCTTCTCTTCCTTCGCATCGTCCCTAAGACTGTGACATAGATTTAGTACCAGGTATGTCTCCACCTAAGGGCAAGTTATATTCGCTTTCTGTTCCAGAAAGGGAGGTCATGAAGAAATATATTTCTGATTCTCTAGCAGCCGGGCTCACCTGCCCCTCCTCTTCTCCCGCTGGGGCAGGGGTTTTTTTTGTGGCCAAGAAGGACGGTTCTCTGCGACCATGCATCGATTACCGGGGGCTGAACGGCATCACGGTAAAGAATACTTACCCTTTGCCGTTGATGTCGTCAGCTTTCGAGCAGTTGCAGGGGGCGTCCAACTTTTCCAAGCTAGATTTGCGTAATGCTTATCATTTGGTCCGCATAAGGGAGGGGGATGAGTGGAAAACCGCATTTAATACCCCCAGAGGGCACTTTGAATACCTTGTTATGCCCTTCGGGTTATCCAAATCCCCCGCGGTTTTTCAAGCACTCGTTAATGACGTGCTGAGAGACATGGTTGATCAATTCATATATGCCTACCTGGATGACATATTGATATTTTCCACTTCTCTCCAGGAACACGTTTAGCACGTCAGACGAGTGCTCCAGAGGCTGCTCGAGAATGGGCTTTTTGTCAAGGCGGAGAAGTGCGCGTTTCATGCACACTCAGTACCGTTTTGGGGTACATCATCTCGTCCGAGGGAATGCGCATGGATCCCGACAAGGTTAAGGCTGTGGTGGAATGGCCAACCCCTGGGTCCCGTAAGAGGGTTCCTGGGGTTCGCCAATTTCTACCAGTGTTTCATTCGCAACTTCAGCCAACTAGCCGCTCCTTGACCTCCACCAAGACTATGTTCAGGTGGTCTAGTGCAGCCGAAGCTGCATTTACCAACCTCAAGAGCCGCTTTGTTTCGGCTCCTATTCTCGTAACCCCTGACTCCACACGTCAGTTCGTGAGGTCGATGCGTCAGAGGTGGGGGTAGGTGCGGTGCTATCCCAGCGCTCTTCCTCAGATGACAAGATGCATCCTTGCGCGTTTTTCTCCCATTGTTTATCACCTGCCGAACGTAACTATGACATTGGCAACCGAGAGTTGTTGGCGGTCAAGCTAGTGCTGGAAGAGTGGTTAGAGGGTTCGGGGGTACCCTTTATTGTCTGGACCGATCATAAGAACCTAGAGTAAATTCAGGTCCGCCAAATGACTGAACTCCAGGCAGGCTCGGTGGGCACTCTTTTTCGGTCGCTTCGACTTTACACTCTCCTATCGTCCGGGTTCTAAAAACATCAAACCCGATGCGTTGTCTCGCATTTTTGAACCAAGCGTGCGTCCACTCCCGAGAGTATTTTACCCGAGAGACGAAGGTCCGAACGGCCTTAGAAGGGGTAACGCCTCCGCCCGGTTGTCCACCGAGTCGATTATTTGTGCCGGAGAGGTTACAGTCCGACATCGTTCGGTGGGGTCATTGTTCCAGCTTGGCTTGTCATCCAGGGGTGAATCGGACTAGTTTCCTCGTAAAACAGCAATTCTGGTGGCCTTCTATGGCTCGTGACGTCCGGGATTTTGTTTTGGCCTGCTCAGATTGCGCTCGTGGTAAGACTTCCAATCGACCCCCTGACGGGTTACTTCAACTGCTGTCGGTCCCTTCGAGACCCTGGTCCCACATCTCGCTCGATTTCGTCACTTCCCTCCCGCCCTCCCAGGGCAATACGGTGGTATTGACCGTAGTGGACCAGTTCTCGAAGGTGGCCCATTTTATTCCCTTGTCCAAATTACCCTCAGCCAAGGAGACAGCGGTTACTGTCGTTGATCACGTCTTTGTAACGACTCTGGTGGATGCTACAAAACAGAATTGAAAACAATGCACAGTGGTAGAGCGACCATCTTAACTCGAGCTCTTTCCTACTCTCCCTGTACGATATTTAAAGGGACATTAACATGAATAACATTAGGTGGCCATTACACAATGCACAGTCGCTGCTGTACCTGCTTCCTGGATCAAACCTAAAAGGTGAACACCTAAAACACAACGACTGAATAAAATGGTTGGAATCATCTCACCTTTCGCTTAAAATAACTGTGATTTCACAAGTTCACACTTACATATAATAAACTGAGTAAAGGCTATGCGTATTTGGCGTGCTGTCCAGGGAGAGGGCTCCAAGCTCAGTAATTACTCTCGTGCCTGGGGTACTCCCCTTGTCCGGAGAGAGGGGTCCGAGCTCGGCTTTTAGCCCGCTAGGAGCGCTTCCGCTTCATAGACACACCAGAAAGATGCTCTAAAAGTACATCACAGTTTTAGTGTAAACACCCTCATGTAGAAGGACTTTCATTTAATTCTCTTATACTGTATTTGTTCTTATTTTCCTGTGAACACTCACTGCGTGTTTGACCAAACTCTGAGAGTAGTCTTCATCTAAAAACTGTACCAAAAAAATGACAAAGGTATACAGTCATCAGCTAGTGGGGGCAGACAATCAAAATCACCATTAAAACTTTAACAATAGTTTAGAAGAGAGGATTTTGGTATTATGTATTCATTCTAGCCGCATGTCTCCTTTCTTACACTGTTACATATTTCTGATGTAAATTGGGCAAACATATTTCCTGTATAAAAGACTATGTCTATAACCTTTTCAAGGGCATGTAGTGTAATGTTATGGTTCTTAATTGTGATCACATCACAACAAGGTAGCATAGTTCCTCTAGCAAATCTGCCAAAAGTGGACAAAACAGAAAAAATGTGGCGTGCTCCGCAGTTGTTTTTATGTTTTTGTTAGTTTGTCCTGTCTTTAGTTATATCCCTGCAATCAGTTTCACCAGAGACGAATTGCTGGACATTCGGAAGTACACACCACCCGATATTTCACCGGTTTTCGACTATTCGGATGTTTTGCTGGACATTGTTGTAGCATGTGGTAGATGCTTATGACCGATGACAAGTACACATAGGCCTATGCTTTAATGTCAAGCAGAAATGTTGAAAGAAACAAGTTGTTGATTCGACAAATAAAATGTGAACATTGTCATCAGCTATCTTGAACAAGAGGTCTAATTCTATTGGAGTAAGAAAAAAGTAATTTACAATACAATGTTTACAAAAATATACACAAATGATCAGTGTTCGAACTATACCGTGGTCTTTGGGGGAGCCCAAAAGAGGGCTTACAATGACTTACACTTGTAATTTAGCTGTTATATATCTTTGTATGCACTACTTGCTTTATGCAAGCACTAACAAACAGCCACCCACAAATAGTCTATAAACAAAGCATCAGGCTGTCTTTGAGTTCACATGAACAACGGTTAAAGTTACTCATCGTCAGGCTAAAGAAGAATGCCATAATTCCCCCGTTCATTTAGACCTAAGGCATCGAGAGTCACACAGACCTATAACAACCCAGCCACAACACATAATTGCGAATAACATGCTTTACCTTAACACAGAATCGACCGCAGAGTCCAGCGTTTATATTTTTTCTACGAATCCTTGAGTTAACATGTACTAAACACGAGTGGAATTTGCACCGCAGCGCCCCCACACCTTGATGCTCATGACAAGAATAGCATGTATAGTTATCTTTATTGAAGTTAATTAGGTTTAAATCGCCGTCATGCATGAATGAATGTTGTTTTTGTAATTTTGCACATAATAATCCACGATGATCATATTACACAAAACTGAAATTGCATGTCAAAATAACACATTGTCAATATTTTTTGAGACCCCCAAAATTTCACAAATCACGTTTACAGGGGAGCCCATGTCTTATTAAGGGGAGCTGAGCTCCCCCGTAGTTCGCACCCTGCAAATGATCCCAAGCGGATTTTTCTGTACTCAAATGGTCATTTTCTTTGTGATTTGGTCTCTTGAGTTACATAGGGGTTTTGCTCTCACAAAATTCCTTTACATTTTGTGTCTGTAGTCTTTTCAAGAGCGTGGAACATTGTTTAGCTTTTTAGCTTTGTGTAGCTTTCAGTGCAATTGTTAGATGCTTTTTTTCATTTGTAATAAAACTGCAAGACTTATTTTATCTGTTGACAGTTCATTGTAGAGATGGATAATTGCACTAAAAGAAATAACAATTTAGTCAAACACTCTCAAGTAGAAATGTTCTTAATTTTCATTTATTTCTATAAATGCTAAACGTTGACGGCTCACAGAGAGGAGACATCACCTAAAGACATATACAGTCCAGCAAACAAAATGTGAACGTAGCATTAATTCTTTGTAGAAATAAGAAAAGTAAAACCATATACATACACAAAATCATATAGATAAGACATGGGCCACCTTAAAATGTAAGTTTAAATGTAGCATATTTTTATACAAGGTTTTAATAGTGTAGGTATTTTCTACCGCAGGACATCAGGAGTCAGTTGTGATAGGGACATGTGTGTCACGAATTCAGTCCATGGACTTCTGTTTATTCACCACCAGAGGTCACCCTGTCCATTACATTGACTCTTGCACTACACACTGTTGCATATCACCCCGGACTACATATCCCATCATCCACTGCACTAACGACACACACACTGTTGATTGCACAGCACTGATTGCACAGCTGTTATCACTCACACGTCCCCTATTTAACTCTCACTCTGATCCCATTGCACTGCCGAGTATTGTTTTAGCGCTTATCTCCAGATAGCTACACTACAGAGCCCTCATTCGTTTCCCTGCCTTAGCCTTAGCGGTTTTCTCGGTTTCTGATCTTCGCCTGGTTTCCTGGATTTCTCCTTTAGTCTTGCCCCTTTTTTTGATTCTGTCTGCCGTTCATCGACCTACGCTAGCCCTAGGACCATTCTTGTGTCTTGCCCGCCATATACCTGTCTGCCACTGTTTGACCCTGCCTGCTTTATGACCACGTCTCTGTCTTCTCCAAAATAAAGCTTTGCGAATGGATCCGCACGTCTCACGTCTCGTCAGCTCCGTTAGGACACAAGGATCCAGCGGCTTTTCAGGTGGACATTGGCCAGGTATGGACACTGCGAGACTGTTGTTAGCCCTCGAGCAGGGTTGGTGAGCGCTCGAGGATTACGTACAGGAGTATTTGGATCGTGCATATTTTTCTGATCTGCCTGACTGTGTACTCATAGACTTTTTTGTGAGGGTATAAATGAACCGTTAAAGACACGATTAATCCGTGAGGGTCCCCGTTCTTCCCTAAGTAATTTTGTGGATTATGCTCTGTTGTCTGTTGGTTCAGCGTTCACTGTGGGTATCGCAGAGGAACGTGACCCCGCCCTCACTCGTGTAATGGCGGCCGCGCTAGAGCACGCTCACAAAATGGCAGACACTGCAGTGCCCAGTCAAGTCACAGTTGATCGTCATGGGGCAAATCAAGTCACAGTTTATGATCATGAGTCTAGTCAAGTCACAGCTGATAGTTATGAGTCACATCAGGTTACAATTCATCGTCATGAGTCAAGTCTAGTCACAGCTGATCTTCCTGAGTCGAGTCTAATCACAATTGATCATCACAAGTCAAATCGAGTCACAGTTTATTATCATGAGTCTGGTCCAGTCACAGCTGATATTCATGAGTCTAGTCAAATCACAGCTGATCTTCATGAGTCAAGTCACCGTTGATCTTCCTGAGTCGAGTTTAGTCACAGTTGATCGTTCTGAGTCAAATCAAGTCACAGTTTATTATCATGAGTCTGGTCCAGTCACAGCTGATATTCATGAGTCTGGTCAAGTCACAGCTGATATTCATGAGTCTAGTCTAGTCACAACTGATCGTCATGAGGCAAGTCAGGTCACAGTTGATCTTCCTCAGTCAAGTCTAGTCACCGCTGATTTTCCTGAGTCGAGTTTAGTCATAGTTGATCATAATGAGTCAAGTTCTTCATGAGTCAAGTCAAGTCACAGCTGATCTTCATGAGTCAAGTCACAGCTGATCTTCATGAGTCAAGTCACAGCTGATCTTCATGAATCTAGTCAAGTCACAGCTGATCTTCATGAGTCAAGTCAAGTCACAGCTGATCTTCATGAGTCAAGTCAAGTCACAGCTGATCTTCATGAGTCAAGTCAAGTCACAGCTGATCTTCAGGA
>NW_015505865.1:637114-646117 GCF_001515645.1 Sinocyclocheilus grahami
AGTCACAGCTGATATTCATGAGTCTAGTCAAATCACAGCTGATCTTCATGAGTCAAGTCACCGTTGATCTTCCTGAGTCGAGTTTAGTCACAGTTGATCGTTCTGAGTCAAATCAAGTCACAGTTTATTATCATGAGTCTGGTCCAGTCACAGCTGATATTCATGAGTCTGGTCAAGTCACAGCTGATATTCATGAGTCTAGTCTAGTCACAACTGATCGTCATGAGGCAAGTCAGGTCACAGTTGATCTTCCTCAGTCAAGTCTAGTCACCGCTGATTTTCCTGAGTCGAGTTTAGTCATAGTTGATCATAATGAGTCAAGTTACAGTTCATTATCATGAGTCAAGTCAAGTCACAGCTGATCTTCATGAGTCAAGTCAAGTCACAGCTGATCTTCATGAGTCAAGTCAAGTCACAGCTGATCTTCAGGAGTCGAGTCAAGTCAAGTCTCAGCTGATCTGCCAGAGCCTCATGTCTCAGCTGTTCATCCAGAGCCTCATCACGTCCCATCACAGCTGACCTTCTAGAGTCTCACCATGTCTCAGCTATTCATCCAGAGCCTCATCACATCTCAGCTGTTCGTCCAGAGTCATGTCACGTCCTGTCTGTCATCGACCTACACTAGCCCTAGGACCATTCTTGTGTCTTGCCCACCATATACCTGTCTGCCACTGTTTGACCCTGCCTGCTTTATGACCACGTCTCTGTCTTCTCCAAAATAAAGCTTTGTGAATGGATCCGCACGTCTCATGTCTCGTCAGCTCCGTTACAATGTGTATGCTTTTTCATTTAGTTTAATCTTTGCTTTTTAAGTGCAATTAAAATGTATAAAAAAATCTCAGGACCCATTGACCGAGGTCAAACCTTCTAAAGACCTCACATGTGTGTAGTGTTCTCAGCTCCCCCCAAAGGTTGTTCAAGGGGGGACCAACAGACATCCTGTCACATTAACATATGGTAACTTTTGAAAATACTTCTTATATTTTTTTTAATACATATCCAATAGTATATTTTTCAGTGAAAGGTATGCTTCACTCTGATTTTTATCACTCTGATAAAGGCCGGTCCAGAAAAGTACGATCATATACAACTATAAGTGCAGAACTAGATCATAGCTACTGCAAGATATCGGATATTGAGTCCAGACACTCCGTATAAGCCACTAAGGACAATTTTTATATAACCTTTTAAGCAGGAATAAGCTTTGAAATAAGATAAATAAAATAAATATTTATTTCCATACCATAAACAGCGATAATGATTTAAAATACTTTTAACATATAATATATTGTATAGATCGATAGACTGAAACTACATACATGACTTATATTAGCTCTTTGCTTTTAAATAGTAGGCATTTTTTGAACAGTGACAGAGCCTGCAAAATGACTCTTCCGCTCTGTGTCTGAAAATAGCAGAGGTATTGTTAAAGTTTACGACCGAAGCAAAAGCCAAATAATTACGATTTCATGGCTATATTTGCTACATATGTGAAAACACTGTATTGTGTTCACTCAAACTTTTTAAATGAAGCATGACATAGCCTAATGGTAGCAAAGGGCACAGTTCTATGCAGCCTCATTTGAGGTGACATGCGCGAGATACGTCTGCGCTGCAACAAACACACAGGCTCCTTCGCATCCATTTAAAACAAAATAAATATTTCTAGTTTTATTTTTAAACATACAGAAAGATTTTGGCAACATGTTTCATCATGTGTGTGAGGGTTGAAGAGTTGAACTTTTGAAGATTATGCTTAAAATAAGAAACTTTTAAAGAATTTAAAGTGTTTGATGTGAAATAAATCTAATATAAATTATGCTTTAGTTGAAATTTAAAGGGGTCATATTATGCTTTAAACTTTAGTTAGTCTGTAATGTTGCTGTTTGAGCATAAAAAAGATCTGCAAAGTTACAAAGTCCACTTCAAAAGGAGATATTTTATTTAACAGAAATCACTTTTCAAAAACTACAACGAACGACTCGTTTGGACTACAACGCATATTTTCCGGGATTTGTAATATCACAAATATCAACGACTGGGATGAGACCTGTTTGAGCTGCACTAGAGAAGGCAACGAGTGTTATGCTATTCTAGCTTTCCCAAGGCAGACAAACTTAGAGTGGTTACAATCATCTGGGTTCAAATCACGCTCAAATTGATTTGATTTTGACACAATATTTACACTGAAGCTTGCAGCTTACTATGGTAAGGGGCATTACATTTCCTGACCAGGCACCGAGTGGTGCCAATCACAACACACACTGGCACAGCTAACCAATCACAGCACATTTCGTATTTCAGAAGGCGGGCCTTCATTTGATACAGGAACTATTCGAGCCGTTCATGCCAGACTGGGGAGAGAGGTGTTGTAATAATGTAAAATGTGTGAAAAATAATGTGTTTTTCGAACAACCTAGTATGAGAGCCTGTTCTAGTACACCCCCAAAACAAAATCAAGACTTTGTAAAAGAGCATAATAGGACCCCTTTAAGCAAGAACCACTGGACATCATATGTAGTAGGGATATATGGAATGCCAAAGCTGACTTAATTATAAATAAATAAATATTTATTTATTTCCACTTTAATTTTTTTAACATTTAAATATTTATTTACGTATTTATTTATTTCTAGATTTATTTATTTCTAAATTTAAATAAACAAATATTTATTTATTTCCACTTTAATTTTTTTCACATTTAAGTATTTATTTACGTATTTATTTATTTCTAGATTTATTTATTTTCACATTTATTTATTTCTAAATTTTTTGGTCCGTAGGGTAATGAGGAGGGCGTGTTTTACCTCAGGAATAGCAATCGAGCCAGAGTAGGCGAGGGGTAAGTTTTGAGGCCACAGTGACAACTTGTGGTGCCCAAATGAAGTACAAGAAGTGTAGCCTACATGAGGTGCCTGTTGATACACTGTAAAATGTAACTGATGATCTTACTAATAAAAGTAAGTGATTATAACTTATTTTGAATAAGTTTGTTGACTTTACTAAGTTTAACAAAGTAATGACAACTTTTTAGCACTGAAAGTTATTAAACTAAATAGGTACAATTAAACTTTACTTACAATAATGAGTATTTTGAAATGAGTGGTTATGCACAGTTCCACAAATAGGTGGAGTCGATTTGCAGCAGAGCATCTGATGATGGGAGAAGCACATGGAGAGGTGAGTCATCTCGTGTTTGTCATATTTTTCAGTTGCTTAACATACAGTAATCGACCATGTAATAATCAGATTAAGTAAGGTAGAGTTACATAGCAACATTGGATGTTATATTTTTTTTGATCAAATTGTTGGATTGTGCTGGATTGTGTTCATCGAAATGAGCAGTCTAACATTTGCTAATCACTGCATCTTTGGCTGCATTTTTTTTTATCAAGTTTTTGTTTTGAATGGCCTCATTCTTGAAAATTCACCTGAATGAATGTGTAAGTTGTTGATTCCGTTCTGATGTAAATTTTTTGGTTCATGAGAGTGTTTTCTAAATGTTAGTAGGTTTTACACATGCTTCCAAGCACATGTAAATTGTGCTTGAAACATACAAACGTTCTGTATTATTTTAAGCAAACTACATTTAGTTAAAACCATACAACTCTATATAAACTCAGGGATGGGTTATTTATATATTATAAATGTACTCATTTGGAAGGATAGTATGGGATGAATGACTTGGGCAATATGGCCAAAATCTTATGAATGAATGAATGAATGATGCATTTATATAGCGCTTTATTGTGTATTGTTGTACACCCAAAGCACTTTACAATCATATGGGGGGTCACTCGTCAACCACCACCAGTGTGCAGCATTCACTTGGATGATGCGACGGCAGCCACAGGACAGCGGCGCCAGTGCGCTCACCACACACCAGCTACAGGTGGAGAGGAGAGAGAGTCATAGAGCCAATCAAGTGGTTTGGGGATTATTAGGAGGCCATGATTGACAAAGGCCAGGGGGCAATTTGGCCAGGACACCGGGGTTACACCCCTACTCTTTATGAGAAGTGCCATGGGATTTTTAATGACCACAGAGAGTCAGGACCTCGGTTTAACGTCTCATCCGAAGGACGGTGCTTTTTTGACAGTATAGTGTCCCCGTCATTATACTGGGGCATTAGGACCCACACAGACCACAGGGTGAGCACCCCCTGCGCTGTTTTTAATATCACGGGTTATTATTTAAATTTCACGTGGTTGGTTATTCTGGCTGGGAAGCGTGCAATCTGTGATCGCATGCATTTGCTGAAGCTCGTGAAAGCGTGTAATCACTTTCTTATGCACGCTTTTTTTTTTAGGTTTCACTTTCAACACACACAAAGCATGTTTCCAAGATTCGGGATAGAAGGAGGCATCAGTTACTGTAGAAGATTTGTCACCTTGCGCCAATTCCCGTGTGGTCACCGCATTAACTGATTATAATGGGTTCATGTTTTAGGCTACAATGCATGGCGTGTGTGTTTCACTAGCTCCGTTCCCATGGACACCTTTTGTTTGATCTAATTCTGACCACAGAATTAGTCCTTTATGCTTCTGTAGTCGCTCTTCAGTTTTTTTTTTTACTTATCCCTACATTGTTTGTAGGTCCGGTGGTAGCCGTGTGCGGCCAAGAGCTGAGTGACCTCCTGAAAAACGTTTTCATTCCGCATCGCCCCATTAAGCTCTCGCTGGATCCGCTCCTCGGCTATCAACGAGAGGAACGTCTGTACTTCCTCAACAGACCACAAAAAAAGCCATTTTTTGGATGTTACAGAAAAGAGCGTTTGTTCAAACAAAAGTTGCGTTCGATCCTTCGCTGGCTGTGCTGATTTAAATCTAGCGGTTGTGTTGTGTTTGTGTCGCAAGTTCAGTGACGCAGGTAGTGACGATTCTCTCCGGCCAATCAGTGATCAGCAGAGTTTACACGTCACGTTTTGGTAACGGTACGGTTCGCTTGGAACCCCAACCGAAGTGGTACTAAAAAAAGTACCAGGCACCAGGTACTATAGAGTTGGTGTCGTCGGTCCTCCATCCTATGACCCTGAAACCGATTGAGCTCAGCCATCTTTGAAGGACATTTCAATTCTCTAATTGCACTACGAGGAGGCGCGGATGGAGGAGTGAGGAGGCTTCCAGAGGAGCTAAGAGTGAGGATACACAGTTGTATCCTTTGTGGAAGTGTTCATCGAAAAACCTGACGCACGTATAAATTCTCCTCCCCCTTCACATCTTTTGTAATAATTTTAATATATTAACTTTGCAGTTTAAATAAACCATGTCATATATTTCAAACAGGGCATCTTACTTTATTAATATTTATTATGAATGTCTTAAATAACAGACTTTAACAAAATAAGGGCAGATCCCTTTAGCGCAGCTGATGACGCTTTCAAGTGACGCTAAAGGGAGTGAGGATATATAATTTCACTTGATTCAATTACTCCATCCTTGCTTCTTTAACTCGCATCCTGAAGGGGTGGAGCTAAGACGTGAGGAAAGGAAACGAGGATGCACAAATAAGAATTGAGAAGCACCCGAAATAGCTCAACACGAGAGCTAACGCAAACGCAATGGCATGTGAAATAAAACGTCATCATGTTTTAAAGAAGAGTGGCTTGATTAAGTGGTGGAAATAGCGGATGATGGGCACAGAACAGTAACAAAACTCAGAGACATTTACAGTATACACAAGTGTACTGTAGTAGTGTGCAAACTCTACTACATGGGGATGTTTTAGATTACTGTAAATAATTCCCATATTCACGTTTTTTGAAAATATTTATTGAAAATATTAGTTTTTTATAATCTATTATATTATATTATAAGCCTAAATAATTGACCTCAAAAATGGAATTAATGAGCAATATTTTTTTCATATTTGCTATATTAGCCTATACATTATATCATATTATATTATTAAAAATAATTGAACTATTCTGTGTGAGATATTTGTTAAATTATTTTTTAATAAAATTTTTTGGGAACACAGCAATGTAAAAAAATAATTCTCAGGTAACCTAAAATGTGCATCATTCAGTTACATTAAGGGTCAAATCAAATATAAATAGCACATTAAAGTTAATAAAACAGGTCTGGTATACTTTGGTATTCTTTATATATAAAGAATGTTTTTGCTCAGGTGGCTGAAATGTCCGCCCAATAGAGAACGTTTTTGGTCAGCAAGAAAAAAAAACAGAGGGAACATTGGTCCCGGGTATAGACTACTACTGCTCATTAAGATAATTGGCACCACCTGTGCTTTGCCATATTTAATTTTGTCTATTTAAGTAAGCTGTGTTCAGCCTGAGTTAGAAAAATGTAAGTGACGGTCCTCTGTTTCTGTTTGACCTACTTTGTTTATCTGTGGAAGTGTGGCTTACTCTTTTGTTTTTATTTGGAGACTGAGACTTAGTAAAGACTGTCTGTTATCTAAATCTCCTGGTTTGCCCTTCCTTCTGCACATTGTGGCACACTTCCATTACTAACAGCTCAGAAGTAGAGAAGTAGCTTCCCTGATGAGGAAAATGTTTGAGAAACACCTGAATAGTTATGATCACCTCCACCCAAAGACCACCATTAGAACATCATTTTTTAAATTCCAATCCAGTCCATCATAAACAAAAATGGCTCAAAACTGTTTATGGAGGCTGTAAATAATAATAATAATAAATAAATAAAATAACATTTAGACTTATCTAAATGATAAGTCAAAAATCAAGCTTGAATTAATTTTTATTTATTAATTTTTGTAACCTTCCAAACTCACCTTAAGGGGAAAAAAAGACCAAAAAATAAATGTTACATTTCCAGTTGCATGTTTAAGTTCTTTCATTTCTGATTAAGCTCAAAACTGGGAAGTCAAACAACTGCATCCAAAATGTTATGTATTTAATTTCTGTCATTGTGAACATACCTTAAACGTGTTATATTTGAAAAGCATTTTCACTGATCTAAAATATTCAGCATAGTGACATAAATTTGTTAATTTATGGCATGGCATCTTTTTCCTATGTGATTTATTAATTTTTTTGTATTTTCTCTGTTCACAGTTCTACTTCATCAGTGAGAAAGAGCATACAGCTTTTGTGCCACACTCTCCAGTCGGCTCTTGTACTCCAGATTTTTATAGTTACACTGGGGGACTCCATCCATTCCATACAGCAGACCCCAACAGCAGCAGGCAATCACTGCAGTGCTGTCACTGTCTCCTGTAAAAAGAGAAGTATGCACAGGCTTATAGTCCAACAGAAATGAACAGTGTGTATGTGTATTTTTAGGAGTTTCACTCTCTTGAGTTTGTTCTTTGTCTATTGTATGTTGTATTTTACCTGCATAGGATAAAGTGGTGTGAAAAATGGATGGATAGTTAAAACATTTGGTATTAATATTTGGTCCCATTTTTTATTAGGTGTCTTCAACTACTATGTACTTGCGTAAATATTTTCTTTGTTTGGTACATATTTTGTTCATGTTGTATGGCAAAACACTTTTGCTACTATTGAGGTGGTATATGGGTAAGAGACATATTTTGTGGTATACTTAGGTTTAAGAGTGGATTAAGGGGTAGGGATAGGGTCAACAGTGTAATTATTAGGGCTGCACAAAAAAAAATCATATTTCACTTTTGATAATGATTATTGCTTCTCTTGATTAAGCATAATCAACTGTGATATTTGCCCGATGGTTATTTATCCTGTAAATGTATTTTTTTCTTTACGTTGTCTTTCATTGATAGCATGGCTCCACAAGCATTCATGCTTAGGGTTACCAGATGTTAATAGTTTACATCCCCCAATCAGCTGTTCTTTTAAATGGAGACAGTTCCTCTTCAAGGGAACTCTGATGCTGCATCATTTTGATGACGATATGTACAGTTTGCTAATGTACATGCTGAATCCCTTCAATCTCATTGATGCACTGTCAAGCTATAAAGGATATCCGGAACAAAACATTATCAGCTTTCTGTGTCTTCAGTAAGCACTCTGTGTTTGTAAGTCTTATTTGGTTTTGTTTGTCCCATAGGATTTCGTTTTTAAATGGCAAATTCTAATCAGCAGTTTAATTTAGCGGCCCTAATAATTATAGGTGTAATTACAGAAATTAATTACAGATGTAATTTAAAGCAGGTATTTTAAAAATATAAGCATTTTGTTAATAAGTGAATTGCATGAATAACTTAATTTAAATGTTAATACTTATGAAATAAAGTGGGTCCAAAATTTTTATGAGGACTGATCCTCTCGATACACTGTCATTATTGCAAGTATTCATGCTTATTTCCTCACACCTACATGTCTTGACGCATAGTTTATCCCAGCCCTAGTTTTTACACAAACTTGACTAAAATACAAAATATAGTTAATTCTGAAATTTAGTAGGATGACCTCCATGAAATCCTGCTCGACTCATGAGTTCCTCCCAGTCTGAGCCTGCTCCTAAGAGGGCATCCAGAGCGATCATTGGAGCATCATGACCACTTCGACCAGCCCAACCTGACAGACTGAAACTCTTGTAGGCCTCGTCTCGTTCTGCTGGCCCATACATGTCAGGCCAAGTTACTGGCCCAGTCCCCAAAGACAATCCTCTTAGATCCAAATACCTTGGAAGATAAGAAGAGAATGTAGAGATGAAAAATTGGTAACATTACATTAAGATTCTCTTTGTAAAGGGTTTATAAAGGTGTTCATAAATGATATAAAATCTCAAATCTATTATAAATTGTTGATAATCGTTGATGATCAGTTAAAACTGAATGAATAAAAAGGTGTTTTTAATGCAATACCTGCCAAATAGTGAGCCATTTTTCAATCACGTTATAAATGCTTAATAAATATAATTATTCAAAATTAATTAACTCAAAACCAGATTCCTGATTTATTTCATGATGCAGCATAAATAGACTATTATAGAGAGACTGAAGGGTGTTGTATTTGTGGTTTTCTCATTTATATCTCACGATTCATGTCACTTTTCTGTAGCGAATCAGCTCATGGGGAAATATGAATAATTAACC
>NW_015505866.1:0-14500 GCF_001515645.1 Sinocyclocheilus grahami
AAATGATCAGATACGCACATGGATTTGGTTTACAGAAAAAAAAAATCTGATGAAACGCGATTAATGAGCCTCATTCATGAAACTTTTGTAAATCAATGCAGAGTAATTTGAACCTAAAATAACATCTCAGAAACATCTGATTTAATAGATAAATGTATATATATTACGGGATTCCAATGTTGATAAGGCATGTGCACTCTAATTCATAATTAGCATAATCCCATCCATGAATGACTTTAAGAGTAAAAATAAGATCCAATGTACTTATTACTAAGAAGGAATTTTCTGTATTGCGTTTTCACAGCGTGTTTAACCCGTATTTTACACTTTGCATTGTGTTGTGCTTCAGGGTTAAAGGAAATGTTCGTAAGCTCATCGGATAATGTCACCAGAAAATTACAAGCACCTTCTTCGTTTTGCTAAGTTTTTTTTTTTTTAACAGCATACTTGAGCGCTGTATGATCTTCTCAGGTTTGTCTCCAGTAATTTGCATAAATGCAAAATTGACTAATTGGCCATATGCTAGCAAAAAAATATTCAATTAAAGTGTTAAGCTTGCAGACAGACATGCTCAGAAATAATACTCGTCTATAAAAAGTTTTTTTTGTTTATCAATGACATTTATTTTACCATTTAACTAACTGGTTAACTAATGACTTATATGGTATAGTTGTGTTATTATATATCACATGCAGTGTCATCAGTTTGCCTAAAAGAACACGACATCTTCAGATGTTCTACTTGCAGTTGAGAGCAGGTATGCATCTTTCCCTTCTGTACATGTTGAAAATAACTTAAAAATGTCATTGGAGCGGCATATGAACAATGCACATATAGTCCTTCTGTTCCAGTAGTAATGCTGATCTGATTACATTTTAAGGCTCTACTTTCACTAATAAATGCTAATTTAATTCACTCATTATACACACACTGAATTAAAGACCCAGAACTCTCTCTAACACTCTTTTCCATACGCAATATTAGAAATATCATGAGCAGTAAAAACAACACTGTCCTGCTGCGTTTAACCGGAAAACAGCCGAATCTCAAAGAATCAAAGAGAAACGCTCCAGAAACATGAAGCTTCGTGAAGAGTCGCTGTGAAATATAAACGACAGCTGGGCCTGTTATTGATTAGTGACACATATAATATCTGAACCATGAAAGAATTAACAGAAGATGATGAACTGAAGTTACAGTAAGAAAAAGACTCATTCTTTCCTTCCAAAACCAACAGCGACATTATGGACTTATGGAAATGTTTGTGAGATCAAATTCCCGATCAATATTAGCCATTAAAGCTTCATCTTCAGTGTGCTCAGTAACTCTCAAGCAGATTTCTGGTGTGTCTCTGAAGAAAGAGGGAAGTGTGCGCGTGGCAGATGTGTCCAGATGTGCCGTGTGATGGAGTCAGCGGGCTCTCTGATCAATTCTGAGCGTCAGCTCCTGTTTAACCTGCGGTTCCTCCTGAGCACACGGAGCCATTAGAGCCCATTAGAGCACATATGTTCAGCTCGGATCCACAGGAGCGTCTCACACGAATACATATGAGAAACACTTCACCTTCACTCAGAAAAACAGCTCTGCAGACATTAACATCAAATCATATGTACTCTGTGGCCTGTGTGGTGGAGCCTGGGGTTAGTTGTCACACAGAGTCACAAGGGCTATGTGTCAGGGTTTGTTTTTTTCAGTATCTGTCCACATGCTGTCAGACATGTTTTACATGTTAAAGAGTCTTTATATTTTAAATAATTTTATAACAAAATGCATCATTTAATTAATTCGTTTTTTTATAAATTAATAAAACATTTTGATAATTATTTAATTTATTTAATTAGTATTTAGCAAATAATTATAATAATAATTATTATTAATTTAAGTAATTAATTGCAATATTCATAGACTGAAATTTTGTCATTTATTATTTTATAATAAGTTTAATGTTTAAGAAAAAAAAAAAATATCCGAACATACAGTATAAGAACTACTTCTCCTTTACTCATTAAAACAGAGTCATCTACAAAATAAAATAAAATAATATGCATAGTTTGTTTATATATGCAGGGCTATATGTCAGGTTTTTTTGGCAGTTAATATCTGTCGACATGCTGTCTGTCACGAATCCGGTTCATGAACTTTCCAATTCATTGACTCTCGCACTACACACTGTTGCACATCACCCCGGACTACATTTCCCATCATGCATTGCACTGATTGCACTCAGCACGAATTGCACACACCTGTTTACACTGATTGCACCCAGCTGTTTCATATCACTCCCTCACTATTTAACACTCACTCTGATCCCTTCCCGCTGCCGAGTATTGTTTCAGCGTTTATCACTCTCCTAGAGATAGCTACCTTACGGAGCCCTAGTCATTTGCCTTAGCCCTAGTCATTTGCCTTAGCCTTAGCCCTAGTCATTTGCCTTAGCCCTAGTCATTTGCCTTAGCCCTAGTCATTTGCCTTAGCCCTAGTCATTTGCCTTAGCCCTAGTCATTTGCCTTAGCCCTAGTCATTTGCCTTAGCCCTAGTCATTTGCCTTAGCCCTAGTCATTTGCCTTAGCCCTAGTCATTTGCCTTAGCCCTAGTCATTTGCCTTAGCCCTAGTCATTTGCCTTAGCCCTAGTCATTTGCCTTAGCCCTAGTCATTTGCCTTAGCCCTAGTCATTTGCCTTAGCCCTAGTCATTTGCCTTAGCCCTAGTCATTTGCCTTAGCCCTAGTCATTTGCCTTAGCCCTAGTCATTTGCCTTAGCCCTAGTCATTTGCCTTAGCCCTAGTCATTTGCCTTAGCCCTAGTCATTTGCCTTAGCCCTAGTCATTTGCCTTAGCCCTAGTCATTTGCCTTAGCCCTAGTCATTTGCCTTAGCCCTAGTCATTTGCCTTAGCCCTAGTCATTTGCCTTAGCCCTAGTCATTTGCCTTAGCCCTAGTCATTTGCCTTAGCCCTAGTCATTTGCCTTAGCCCTAGTCATTTGCCTTAGCCCTAGTCATTTGCCTTAGCCCTAGTCATTTGCCTTAGCCCTAGTCATTTGCCTTAGCCCTAGTCATTTGCCTTAGCCCTAGTCATTTGCCTTAGCCCTAGTCATTTGCCTTAGCCCTAGTCATTTGCCTTAGCCCTAGTCATTTGCCTTAGCCCTAGTCATTTGCCTTAGCCCTAGTCATTTGCCTTAGCCCTAGTCATTTGCCTTAGCCCTAGTCATTTGCCTTAGCCCTAGTCATTTGCCTTAGCCCTAGTCATTTGCCTTAGCCCTAGTCATTTGCCTTAGCCCTAGTCATTTGCCTTAGCCCTAGTCATTTGCCTTAGCCCTAGTCATTTGCCTTAGCCCTAGTCATTTGCCTTAGCCCTAGTCATTTGCCTTAGCCCTAGTCATTTGCCTTAGCCCTAGTCATTTGCCTTAGCCCTAGTCATTTGCCTTAGCCCTAGTCATTTGCCTTAGCCCTAGTCATTTGCCTTAGCCCTAGTCATTTGCCTTAGCCCTAGTCATTTGCCTTAGCCCTAGTCATTTGCCTTAGCCCTAGTCATTTGCCTTAGCCCTAGTCATTTGCCTTAGCCCTAGTCATTTGCCTTAGCCCTAGTCATTTGCCTTAGCCCTAGTCATTTGCCTTAGCCCTAGTCATTTGCCTTAGCCCTAGTCATTTGCCTTAGCCCTAGTCATTTGCCTTAGCCCTAGTCATTTGCCTTAGCCCTAGTCATTTGCCTTAGCCCTAGTCATTTGCCTTAGCCCTAGTCATTTGCCTTAGCCCTAGTCATTTGCCTTAGCCCTAGTCATTTGCCTTAGCCCTAGTCATTTGCCTTAGCCCTAGTCATTTGCCTTAGCCCTAGTCATTTGCCTTAGCCCTAGTCATTTGCCTTAGCCCTAGTCATTTGCCTTAGCCCTAGTCATTTGCCTTAGCCCTAGTCATTTGCCTTAGCCCTAGTCATTTGCCTTAGCCCTAGTCATTTGCCTTAGCCCTAGTCATTTGCCTTAGCCCTAGTCATTTGCCTTAGCCCTAGTCATTTGCCTTAGCCCTAGTCATTTGCCTTAGCCCTAGTCATTTGCCTTAGCCCTAGTCATTTGCCTTAGCCCTAGTCATTTGCCTTAGCCCTAGTCATTTGCCTTAGCCCTAGTCATTTGCCTTAGCCCTAGTCATTTGCCTTAGCCCTAGTCATTTGCCTTAGCCCTAGTCATTTGCCTTAGCCCTAGTCATTTGCCTTAGCCCTAGTCATTTGCCTTAGCCCTAGTCATTTGCCTTAGCCCTAGTCATTTGCCTTAGCCCTAGTCATTTGCCTTAGCCCTAGTCATTTGCCTTAGCCCTAGTCATTTGCCTTAGCCCTAGTCATTTGCCTTAGCCCTAGTCATTTGCCTTAGCCCTAGTCATTTGCCTTAGCCCTAGTCATTTGCCTTAGCCCTAGTCATTTGCCTTAGCCCTAGTCATTTGCCTTAGCCCTAGTCATTTGCCTTAGCCCTAGTCATTTGCCTTAGCCCTAGTCATTTGCCTTAGCCCTAGTCATTTGCCTTAGCCCTAGTCATTTGCCTTAGCCCTAGTCATTTGCCTTAGCCCTAGTCATTTGCCTTAGCCCTAGTCATTTGCCTTAGCCCTAGTCATTTGCCTTAGCCCTAGTCATTTGCCTTAGCCCTAGTCATTTGCCTTAGCCCTAGTCATTTGCCTTAGCCCTAGTCATTTGCCTTAGCCCTAGTCATTTGCCTTAGCCCTAGTCATTTGCCTTAGCCCTAGTCATTTGCCTTAGCCCTAGTCATTTGCCTTAGCCCTAGTCATTTGCCTTAGCCCTAGTCATTTGCCTTAGCCCTAGTCATTTGCCTTAGCCCTAGTCATTTGCCTTAGCCCTAGTCATTTGCCTTAGCCCTAGTCATTTGCCTTAGCCCTAGTCATTTGCCTTAGCCCTAGTCATTTGCCTTAGCCCTAGTCATTTGCCTTAGCCCTAGTCATTTGCCTTAGCCCTAGTCATTTGCCTTAGCCCTAGTCATTTGCCTTAGCCCTAGTCATTTGCCTTAGCCCTAGTCATTTGCCTTAGCCCTAGTCATTTGCCTTAGCCCTAGTCATTTGCCTTAGCCCTAGTCATTTGCCTTAGCCCTAGTCATTTGCCTTAGCCCTAGTCATTTGCCTTAGCCCTAGTCATTTGCCTTAGCCCTAGTCATTTGCCTTAGCCCTAGTCATTTGCCTTAGCCCTAGTCATTTGCCTTAGCCCTAGTCATTTGCCTTAGCCCTAGTCATTTGCCTTAGCCCTAGTCATTTGCCTTAGCCCTAGTCATTTGCCTTAGCCCTAGTCATTTGCCTTAGCCCTAGTCATTTGCCTTAGCCCTAGTCATTTGCCTTAGCCCTAGTCATTTGCCTTAGCCCTAGTCATTTGCCTTAGCCCTAGTCATTTGCCTTAGCCCTAGTCATTTGCCTTAGCCCTAGTCATTTGCCTTAGCCCTAGTCATTTGCCTTAGCCCTAGTCATTTGCCTTAGCCCTAGTCATTTGCCTTAGCCCTAGTCATTTGCCTTAGCCCTAGTCATTTGCCTTAGCCCTAGTCATTTGCCTTAGCCCTAGTCATTTGCCTTAGCCCTAGTCATTTGCCTTAGCCCTAGTCATTTGCCTTAGCCCTAGTCATTTGCCTTAGCCCTAGTCATTTGCCTTAGCCCTAGTCATTTGCCTTAGCCCTAGTCATTTGCCTTAGCCCTAGTCATTTGCCTTAGCCCTAGTCATTTGCCTTAGCCCTAGTCATTTGCCTTAGCCCTAGTCATTTGCCTTAGCCCTAGTCATTTGCCTTAGCCCTAGTCATTTGCCTTAGCCCTAGTCATTTGCCTTAGCCCTAGTCATTTGCCTTAGCCCTAGTCATTTGCCTTAGCCCTAGTCATTTGCCTTAGCCCTAGTCATTTGCCTTAGCCCTAGTCATTTGCCTTAGCCCTAGTCATTTGCCTTAGCCCTAGTCATTTGCCTTAGCCCTAGTCATTTGCCTTAGCCCTAGTCATTTGCCTTAGCCCTAGTCATTTGCCTTAGCCCTAGTCATTTGCCTTAGCCCTAGTCATTTGCCTTAGCCCTAGTCATTTGCCTTAGCCCTAGTCATTTGCCTTAGCCCTAGTCATTTGCCTTAGCCCTAGTCATTTGCCTTAGCCCTAGTCATTTGCCTTAGCCCTAGTCATTTGCCTTAGCCCTAGTCATTTGCCTTAGCCCTAGTCATTTGCCTTAGCCCTAGTCATTTGCCTTAGCCCTAGTCATTTGCCTTAGCCCTAGTCATTTGCCTTAGCCCTAGTCATTTGCCTTAGCCCTAGTCATTTGCCTTAGCCCTAGTCATTTGCCTTAGCCCTAGTCATTTGCCTTAGCCCTAGTCATTTGCCTTAGCCCTAGTCATTTGCCTTAGCCCTAGTCATTTGCCTTAGCCCTAGTCATTTGCCTTAGCCCTAGTCATTTGCCTTAGCCCTAGTCATTTGCCTTAGCCCTAGTCATTTGCCTTAGCCCTAGTCATTTGCCTTAGCCCTAGTCATTTGCCTTAGCCCTAGTCATTTGCCTTAGCCCTAGTCATTTGCCTTAGCCCTAGTCATTTGCCTTAGCCCTAGTCATTTGCCTTAGCCCTAGTCATTTGCCTTAGCCCTAGTCATTTGCCTTAGCCCTAGTCATTTGCCTTAGCCCTAGTCATTTGCCTTAGCCCTAGTCATTTGCCTTAGCCCTAGTCATTTGCCTTAGCCCTAGTCATTTGCCTTAGCCCTAGTCATTTGCCTTAGCCCTAGTCATTTGCCTTAGCCCTAGTCATTTGCCTTAGCCCTAGTCATTTGCCTTAGCCCTAGTCATTTGCCTTAGCCCTAGTCATTTGCCTTAGCCCTAGTCATTTGCCTTAGCCCTAGTCATTTGCCTTAGCCCTAGTCATTTGCCTTAGCCCTAGTCATTTGCCTTAGCCCTAGTCATTTGCCTTAGCCCTAGTCATTTGCCTTAGCCCTAGTCATTTGCCTTAGCCCTAGTCATTTGCCTTAGCCCTAGTCATTTGCCTTAGCCCTAGTCATTTGCCTTAGCCCTAGTCATTTGCCTTAGCCCTAGTCATTTGCCTTAGCCCTAGTCATTTGCCTTAGCCCTAGTCATTTGCCTTAGCCCTAGTCATTTGCCTTAGCCCTAGTCATTTGCCTTAGCCCTAGTCATTTGCCTTAGCCCTAGTCATTTGCCTTAGCCCTAGTCATTTGCCTTAGCCCTAGTCATTTGCCTTAGCCCTAGTCATTTGCCTTAGCCCTAGTCATTTGCCTTAGCCCTAGTCATTTGCCTTAGCCCTAGTCATTTGCCTTAGCCCTAGTCATTTGCCTTAGCCCTAGTCATTTGCCTTAGCCCTAGTCATTTGCCTTAGCCCTAGTCATTTGCCTTAGCCCTAGTCATTTGCCTTAGCCCTAGTCATTTGCCTTAGCCCTAGTCATTTGCCTTAGCCCTAGTCATTTGCCTTAGCCCTAGTCATTTGCCTTAGCCCTAGTCATTTGCCTTAGCCCTAGTCATTTGCCTTAGCCCTAGTCATTTGCCTTAGCCCTAGTCATTTGCCTTAGCCCTAGTCATTTGCCTTAGCCCTAGTCATTTGCCTTAGCCCTAGTCATTTGCCTTAGCCCTAGTCATTTGCCTTAGCCCTAGTCATTTGCCTTAGCCCTAGTCATTTGCCTTAGCCCTAGTCATTTGCCTTAGCCCTAGTCATTTGCCTTAGCCCTAGTCATTTGCCTTAGCCCTAGTCATTTGCCTTAGCCCTAGTCATTTGCCTTAGCCCTAGTCATTTGCCTTAGCCCTAGTCATTTGCCTTAGCCCTAGTCATTTGCCTTAGCCCTAGTCATTTGCCTTAGCCCTAGTCATTTGCCTTAGCCCTAGTCATTTGCCTTAGCCCTAGTCATTTGCCTTAGCCCTAGTCATTTGCCTTAGCCCTAGTCATTTGCCTTAGCCCTAGTCATTTGCCTTAGCCCTAGTCATTTGCCTTAGCCCTAGTCATTTGCCTTAGCCCTAGTCATTTGCCTTAGCCCTAGTCATTTGCCTTAGCCCTAGTCATTTGCCTTAGCCCTAGTCATTTGCCTTAGCCCTAGTCATTTGCCTTAGCCCTAGTCATTTGCCTTAGCCCTAGTCATTTGCCTTAGCCCTAGTCATTTGCCTTAGCCCTAGTCATTTGCCTTAGCCCTAGTCATTTGCCTTAGCCCTAGTCATTTGCCTTAGCCCTAGTCATTTGCCTTAGCCCTAGTCATTTGCCTTAGCCCTAGTCATTTGCCTTAGCCCTAGTCATTTGCCTTAGCCCTAGTCATTTGCCTTAGCCCTAGTCATTTGCCTTAGCCCTAGTCATTTGCCTTAGCCCTAGTCATTTGCCTTAGCCCTAGTTCCTTCAGTCGGAATTAAGCGCTCAGTCTGACAGCAGGTTTATCTGTCGTGTTCGACAGGTTTAAACATTTATTAAGGGTTCGGCTTAATTCTCCAGAGAAGGTGTAAATTCTCTGGAGCAGGTGTAACGTGTGAATTTACCATCCCGGTGGATCTGCTGGCGATTATTTCAGCTCGGCTTTGCCTGACGGAAATTGAATAAAATGCTGTTTCCTCCACCTTCCTTTTCACAGATACACCGCAGACACATTCAGGTGCTCAGACTGCAACTTCAGCCGATTTCAAAGCTCACGTGTCAGATTATTAGGATCCACGTCACGCACATTTAACCCAATATGCTTCAAAATGCATTCATTAAGAAATATGAAAGCTTTGCAAGAACAACACATGCTGTATGCATTTTTTAAGGGTTGTAAAAATGTAAATTCTGTTGATATTTTCTCAACTACATACAGGTATGTGACCCTGGAGCACAAAAGCAGTGTTAAGTCGCTGGGGGATATTTGTAGCAATAGCCAAAAATACATTGTATGGGTCAAAATTATCAATTTTGTGTCTTTTATGTCAAAAAAACATTAGGATATTAAGTAAAGATCATGTTCCATGAAGATATTTTGTAAGTTTCCTACTGTAAATATATCAGAACTTAATGTTTGATTAGTAATATGCATTGCTAAGAACTTCATTTGGACAACTTTAAAGATGATTTTCTCAATATTTAGATTTTTTGCACCCTCAGATTCCAGATTTTCAAATAGTTGTATCTCAGCCAAATATTGTTCTATCCTAACAAACCATACATCAACGGAAATATATTTATTGTATAAAGTATAAAGTATAAATCTCAATTGCAAAAAAAATTGAGCCTTATGACTGGTTTTGTGCTCCAGGGTCACATATCATTCAAAACCTGTATGACCTTCTTTCTTCTGTGTAACACAAAAGGAGATCTTCTTGAATAAATGCGTCAAAAATGACAAAACCATTCGCACGACCAAACAGCTTCCCAATGCGGGTCGTTAAAAGTATTTCATTGGTTGGACCAACTGAGCGACCACGCCCCCATCACCAAACGAGTCATTGGTTTAAAGCTGAACGAGACCGAACAAAGATCCGCTGAGAGAGAGAGAGAGAGAGAGGGAGAGAGAGAGAGAGGGGGAGAGAGAGGGAGACAGAGAGAGAGAGAGAGAGAGAGAGAGAGAGAGAGAGAGACAGTCAAAAATATCAGAGGATCTTTATTCATTTAACTGCAGATTTTGGAAAGAAACCAGACCTGTGTCTTGGTGCCCGTCAGAACTGATCTGCAAGAATGAAACACTCTCATGAGAAACCAGCCCTCATCATCTACAGCCCTGATTTCAGACAGACAGCTGACACTAAAAAGACATGATGTTTGTCCTTCCTCCCCCTTCCTTACATCGTGGCCTAATCCTTTTAAGGAGAGAGAGAGAGAGGGAGAGAGAGAGAGGGGGAGAGGGAGAGGGAGAGAGATTTAGGAAGTATCGTTCATAAAACCATAACCGATAATGATACATTGTAAATGACTCGTTTTTTGTTGCGAATCGGTTCCGTAAATTGAAGACTCACTTATAACACACAAAAAGACACGCACTGATCGCCACCTACTGGAGTAACGATGCCATTTACAAAAACCCGTAAACAAATCTTTTTTTTAACCGATTCGAAAGATTCGAGTCACTAGGATGAATCAACATTCCCACCAGTGACCAAAGTGTTTCCACAGCAGCAGAACGGGTTTGGATTCAAACGCGATCGACTCCCTACTACCGGAGCACCGAACGGGACAGGGTGGCGGAAAGTAGTAGTAACGGTAAATGTAATGGATTTGACTTTCTGGACAACTTGCACCGGATAGCCGATCTGGAAGTCTGGGTATCGCTAAAGATGGTTATGAATGTTTGTATGTTTTCAAATCGTTTTATCAACCTTGTTAAAAGACTGCGTTCGACATTCGACATTTATTAATACACGATATAATTGAGTTTTTGCTAAAGTGTGTGCCTCATGTAATAAACACAATTTCTTTTGAACAAATTACACAAGGAAAACACGATATATCTAGTCTAAGAAATATATATTAATTAAGATTACACGCAAAAAGTAGTCTCTAATTTCCTTAACGCATTGTGCGAACGTATAACATGTTGAATACATTTTAGCAGAACATTTTATCAACGGACGGTAACATGTTTGCCTCTTTGTTTCTCGTGCAGTGTGGAGGAATGGCTGCTGGGAGGCCGCTCGCGCTTCATTGGCTCCTACAGCTGTTTCCTCCCTTTAAGTTTTCGCGGCAAATGGAAGGGTGCGCATGCGCATACGCATACGCGGATATACGTTCCAGTATATAATCTAAATAAGATTTAATTTTACGCGTAATAAGTCGTCTTCATCTGGGAGCATTTTCTGTCAAGAAGAAAATATCTGTTTGGTCTGTGATTCCTCCTTTCAAACGGATTTTTTTGATTGTTTGAATGAACAAACCCACATTTAGCGCATATAGTGGTCTGCTGTTAATTTAAAGACTTTACTTGTTACTTTGTGGACTCAAAAATGAAGGAGTTATTACGTACTTAATATTGTCTTTATGTGTGTATCATTGTTAGGGTATTTATTTGTGAACAATTATCAACGTTTTCAGACTAATATATTACAATAACTCCACAGGTTATGGAAAAATGGTGGTGAATGTGAAGATTGGAGATGAGAAACGCAATCTCAGTGAGCTGCTGGACTGGCTCAACCATATACTGCAAGCCACTTTCAGCCAGCTGGAGCACACCTGTTCAGGTATTCTTGTTTGCAGGTTAATTGAAACATTTTAATTGGAAAGCGTTGAATGTTAGATATTTTTCAGTAACACTTTTATGGTGTTTTTTTTCTAGGTGCTGCTTTTTGTCAGTTGATGGACATCATTCACCCTGGATCTATCGACATAAATAAAGTGAAGTTCACAGCAAAAGAGAATGCAGACATCTTGGATAATTACGGTCTTCTACGGGAAGCTTTCAGCAAGGCACAAATCAAGAAAGTGAGCAATTAAATAAAAATTCAGATTATGCTGGCAAAAAAACGCATCATATAAAATGTTTTTAATTGTATGGCTATGCAATGATCAACATGTATTATTGTCAACAATGCATTTTCTCTCTCTTTTTTATAGGAACTGGAGCTGAAATTGTTGGTGAATGGAGACATCCTGAAAACATTAGATTTGCTTACATGGTTCAAAGATCTTTATGATCACAATGCTGCAAAGCAGAAGTATAACCCTCAGGAGGGTTTTGTTGAACAGGAAGTTGTATCATTGAAATCAAGCAGAGAGTTTAAAATCTGTAGGTGTTCACTTTTTTTAGTTTTTTTTTATTGTTGATATTGTGACCTGTATGCCATTGTTTTATGACTTCTTCCTTTCTTTTTATTGATAGCTAAGAAGGAAGAACAATCTTCAAGACTCTACAGTCCTGTGCAAACAAAGTATCTAAACCAGAAAATGCTAAATGTTAAGAGGGGATCACATGAGTCTTTCTTCCGGAGTCCGGCCACAATGTGTTTCATCAGAAAGTATAGCTCATCTACCTCACCTGATGCTGGATCAAACTTTGCCAGTAGCAAGGACAGTCTAGTATTAGGCCAGAAATGTCGGGAAGACATTACAGCCTTCTGTAGTCAGACCCCATACTGCCTTTATTTATACCATGGAGTTGAGCTTGAGGATGAGAACAAGGCCAGTGTGCTGCTGTTGGGCTTTTTTGACAAAGTTACTGGGGAAAACAAATTCAGACTGCTTGATGTTCTTCATCCAGAGGAAGAGACTGCTGATGCCATCTGTACCTGCATAGTGGAGATGCTGAAGAAGTTCAGAATACCTCTAATAAACATGGCAATATTTTATTCAAATTTCCCAGATCATGAAGGTCTTCTCTCAGGTCTAAAGTTGCTGAAACCTGAGATTGTGTCTTTATGTGGACTTTCAGATATGGCAGGAGAGGTGTTTCACAGTGGTGTCGAGAATATGGAGTTTTCTGGCCTGATTCTGAATCTCATCACAGAGATCTACAAACACTTTACAACTTTCCCAGGTGCTCTACAAACTTTGCTTGAAGATGTTGATTGTTCGAACTTAAGAAATATCCTGACGTCCCAATGCTCTCTCTTCTGGAGAATCATCCAGAAAATGACTTTAGCTTGGTCAGACCTTGAGAAATACTTTGGATCTCTGGATACAGATGAAAAATCAATCTGTCGTCTTCTTGGTGATCTCAAAATAAGACTCAACATCCTCTTTCTTTGCCACGCTTTGCAACCGCTTTGCGATTTTCAGGAGAATATTGACCGAGGTGTCAGCATTACACAGCTGCTTCAAGATGCTTCTCAATTAGTGAGATTCTACACAACGAGTTTCCTCAGACCTAAAGCAGCAGAGTTTTTTCTTAGAAGAGGCAAGACCTCGCTTATACAGGACACAGTGGGACATTTACCTAGAGGAGAGGTTGAAGTCGGCAAACAGGCTGCTGATTTTCTCCTGCAACGCTCTGAAGAGTTGACAGACTACTTGGAGACATTCCACAGTTCCATCATCTCCTTCTACACGACTGTAACTGTTAATGTTATTGAACGTTTACCCTTCTCAGATTCTATTCTGAGAAACTTGTCATTAGTGTTGAGTCCAGGAAAAAAGCTTGAGGTGACTGGCAAAATAGTCCAAGATTTAGGTGTCTGTTTTGGAGTTTGCTTAGGCCCTGAGAATGTCAGCTTACTCACAGATGAGTTTTTGGAGTACCAGTTCATTGATGGGGGTGACACACAACTAGCCGACCAGTCAATGGAGCAGTACTGGAAGACGGAGCTGAGGATAATGGGAAGGACATCTAGTTTTGGGAAATTAATCATTAGCTTGTTGGCTTTGCCCAGAACGTTGAAAAAAGAGATCATTTTCGAACAGGTGAGTCTGGTGTTTGAAGAGCTTGAGAAACCAAAATATAATTTATCAGATATCTGTGTGATAAGATATAATTTCTCCCTTTTAATGTGACAGTGGTTATGAAAATGTATTTCGTTTGGATTAAGGGACCTCTGACGATGTTTAAAGTGTCGAGAACATTCAGAGCAACTTTCGTCCATGGCAATGCACTGTCAACCGTCTAGAGCAGGGGTGTCCAAACTCGGTCCTGGAGGGCCGGTGTCCTGAAGAGTTTAGCTCCAACCCCAGTTAAATACACCTGAACCAGCTAATCAAGCTCTTACTAGGCATACTAGAAACTTAAAGGCAGGTGTGTTGAGGCAAGTTGGAGCTAAACTCTGTAGGACACCGGCCCTCCAGGACCGAGTTTAGGCACCCCTGGTCTAGAGCAAATATCTGAAAGTTTGGTTTGTGTTGTGTGTGTGTGTGTGGTTGTCTGTATCTTAGATGTTTCAACAAACTGACTATCTCAAGGAGAGGAAAATGGAGGACTTTGAGGAGAAGGACATGGCTGAGGACGATGTTACAGACAGCAGTTCATATAAAAGTGCTCCATCACATCTTAGCCCAGAGACTCAAGGGAGCGTTATGTCCGGTAATGAGACATGCTTGTACTCCATAAGGTTCAATATATATTGAGGAGCCGATCTGTACTTACTTTGCATCACAAATTCTTTTGCATTTCAGATATCATTGACTTAACGGAAATGGATGACATGGCACCAATATACGTGGAGGACATTGCACCAATGGAAGTGGATGATATTGTGCCAATCTCTTCTGATTCAGACACAGAAAGCCAAAATAACACAGAAGGTTTCAGACCCTGTTCAGACATACCAGCTAGTTGTATTTTCTTTTACATTTCTGCAACATTGAGTAAAACTTACTTTGCCCTTCTTTTTGCTAGGGGATCATCCATATGTGTCTGTGATCCTAGATGATGATGAGGATGATGATGAAATCACTGATGATGATGACGATTACAACTGTGATGCCAATGATGTCACATGGAATTATGTGGTAAATGCCTGTCTCATTTGTTTGAAGTTTAGTTCTGGATATCTTTATTGAACATTTTGCTTTCTCTGCCAGAAAAGAAAAGAAAATGCATCATCTACACAAAACAATGAGAAAACAGAATACCAGGTAACTTTTATATATATATATATATATATATATATATATATATATATTTATTTTAA
>NW_015505866.1:15481-24953 GCF_001515645.1 Sinocyclocheilus grahami
TATTTTATATATATATATATATATATATATATATATATATATATATATACATATATTTATATATATATATATATATATATATATATATATTTATTTTAATATTATAATAAAAATAATTTTTTTATTACTTCTGTGCAATTAATCTAAAGCTGAAGTGAGAAGTTTCTGTGCTATTAATTATTTCTTTAAGATGGAACAGGATAAAGTGTTTTAACATCAGAAAAATTAGAGAGAGTAAGACTTTAGACTCTCCATCCAACGAGTGCTATGTTTTCTTTTTAGGATGGTTACACAGTGGGTGAGATGGTTTGGGGGCCTATTGAGGGCTTTGGTCTTTGGCCTGGACTGGTTCAGAGCTGGGACAGCAAGAGGCCTTGTGGCTCCATACGTAAAGTGATTTTCTTTGGGAACAGGATGCTATCAGAGGTAGAAAAATGGCTATGCAGAGTCTTATGTGCAGGCTTTTGGGTATTCTTTTACTTAAATGTGTATATAACAAATTGTCTATTGCAGGTCCAAGCAGACGATCTCCTGCCCTTTTTTTCATTTGCCAAGTGCTTCTGTTCTAATTCCTTCGCTACAGTAATGGCGTACAAAGATGCAATTTTTAATTCTCTGCAGGTAAGACAAATTTTGTTATTAGTGCTTTGTAGTTCATGCACTAGCATGCGGTTTGCAATTTACTCTGATATTACAGTCTGGAAAAACTGTTTTGGAAAGCTAAACCTAATTTTGCCCCTAAATATCACTGGTAATATTTTTTTGTTTGCACTTTGGAAAACATTTGTTCGCAATTCATATTGGTTATGCTAGTGGCACAGAAATTACTTAACTTTTAAAGGTTTAAAAAAACTTCCAGTTGTTAGTACAAAACAGAAACATATTTGCCTCTCATTGTGTGTTTGTTCATGTGTCTGTAGGTGGCCTCCAGACGCAGTCGAATGTTTTTTTCTCCTGAGACAGACTCTAAGGATGAACTGCTTAGAGTCATGTTGGACTGGGCCTTTGGAGGCTTTGAACCATTGGGTCCAGAAGGACTTCAACCTCAATCAGAATGCAATGGTATGCAACAAGCACCGAAGGGCGCTCTTTAACCTCAGTGCTTTATTCCAATGTGTAGCATGTAGTATCAAATGCTGTATTAATTTACTATGTATTTATATCTCTCTTTCTTCCTTAGACAAGATTTGTATGCCTCGATCAGTGAATGGGAACATGAGAAAGCACAAAGACTCTACAGGAAAGTTATTTAAATTAACTGTGTCTCTCAGTAAACTCCCTGAATCCCTGGACCTGCACAGTGGCTCGATAGACCTTGGGACAGCCGATGTTTATAGAAAACGCATGTATTCAGAATTGAATCAGAGATCCTGGCAGACTGTGAAGACCCGTAGAAAACAAAAACCACAGCGGAATAAGCATCAAAATATTACCCCAAGAGTACATATCGAGTCCAGACAGAATAGCCAAAAAAGACGTAAGTACATCATTAATATTTATTGTTGCTATTAAAATTGTGATGGCAAAGGAAGAAAAATAAATTGTAAATTGCCTGGTGTTTATTGAAATGTTTTGACAGATCAAATGGTGCATGAATTTCTGGAAAACAAGAGAAACATTCAAGGTCAGAAACCCTTTCATAAACATTGCAGTAACTGTTGATAATGAGTGAAGGTCATCCTAACTTCATTTCTCCTCCTCCTCAGCGTTCTGCTTATCATGTGGGAGTACGCCTGTCGAAATTATCCACCCACTATTCAAAGGAATGCTGTGTTCAAACTGCAAGGTAGTAAATACAGTTACACAGCTGTAGTTCTCTCCACACAAGGGGTTTTGGCTATACCAGCTACAGCTGTTACTAAATGTTGCATAAAATCAAGTATACAGTCATACAACACAATACAATCCTTCAGTGATGTGTCTGTTTGTCACATGTAGTATAATTTCACGGAGACGCTGTACAGATATGATGAAGATGGTTATCAGTCGTACTGCACCGTCTGCTGTTCTGGCATGGAGGTCATTCTGTGTGGCCATGACAACTGTTGTCGGTGAGTGTTTATGGTAATGTTGATACAAGGTCATGGGTTTGATTCCCAGGGAAAGCAAAATCTGATAAAATGTGTAGCTTGAATGCAATGTATGTATTTAGTATTTCCACTGGTGTTCTTAGACGTATACTTGTGTATAGTTGAACTTGGTCTTTTACGCTTCCCTAGCTCCTACTGTGTGGACTGTCTGGATATCCTGGTGGGTGAGGGCACATTTGACCGGCTGAAAAATGTGGACCCCTGGACGTGTTACCTGTGTGCACCTGAGAGCAGCTCTCGAGCTTTGAAGCCCAGGAATGACTGGAGCATCCGAGTGCAGGAATTCTTTGCCAACAACAGCGCTATGGAGTTTGTTAGTGCTTGTTTCATATTGTTCATCATCTTGTAAAAATATTGGATGATCTTCCTTATTTGTGTTTGAATTGGTTCGACCAATGACATTTTTTTTCCTCAGGAGCCCCATCGTGTTTACCCATCAATCCCTGCTAACCAGCGACGTCCAATCAGAGTGCTTTCTTTATTTGATGGTATAGCCACAGGTAAAACTGCCCATATTCCTCAACCACTTTAGTTTAATACACACTTATTATAGTGTTCTTGTACTGGTTATATGACTCATTTAAATGCATTTTTATGTTTCAGGATACCTTGTCTTGAGGGATCTTGGCTTCAAAGTGGAAAAATATGTGGCCTCAGAAGTTGATGAAGAGTCCATTACCATTTCCATGGTCAACCATGATGGAAAAATCACTCATGTGGAAGATGTTAAAAACATTACGAAACAGCATGTATGGTTGCAAAATTATTTTTCGTCGTCTTGTTTCCCCCCCCCATGTCTTTAAAGTGTTAGTTTACCCCAAAATGAAAATTGTCATCATTTACTGACCCTCATGTCATTCTAAAACCACAAGATTTTTGGTCTTTGGTTCATTAATATTTTTATTTTTATTCATTTCTGTTCCTCGATTGACAGTCTCTTCACCCAAAATTCTGATGCTTCAAAATGTTTGTAAAGAGATCAAAAATAAATCCATATGAACGAAGAGGTTTAATCCAAGTCTTTTGAAGAGATGCAATAATTTTATATGATGAACAGATTTCATTTAGGCTTTTATTCACATATAATCATTGATCAGTGAACATAAACAGAAGCTCAACAATTCCTGCTTGACAAGCGAGACCGAACCTCATTTGTTCTCACGCATCAAGCAAGCATGTTTTAGCTTCGGTCACCTGATTTAAATGCTGTAAACATTGTTCATTGATCAATGTTTTTATGTGAACAAAAGCCTAAATTAAATTATTCATCTTATAAAGTGATCATATCTCTTCAAAAGACTTGGATTAAACCACTTAATTCATATGGATTTCTTTTTTGATCCGTTTATGAACGTATTGAAGCGTCAGAGTTTTGAGTGAATATACTTTCAATGGAGGGACATAATCAGAGATTTTATTAAAAGTATCTTCATTTGTGTTCCGAACACAAACACATTTCTTTTGGGTTTGGAACTACATGAGGGTGAGTAAATGATAACAGGATTTTCATTTTGGGTTGATGTAACCCTTTAAATGGTAAAACCTCTCTGCACATGTACTGCGATTTATTTACATATCTGAAGAAGACTCCTCAGCAGTCTGCTGATTGAATTTATTCTCTTTCTTTGTTCAGATTGACAAATGGGGCCCGTTTGATCTTCTCGTTGGTGGAAGTCCTTGTAATGACTTGTCCATAGTCAATCCTGCCCGGAAAGGCTTGTTTGGTAAGTCTGGATCCTGAAATCTAGTACGATTCACACATCAAGAGTTACAGTTTTGTTGAACGTGCTACTGCTGGGTGTGCTCAGCCAGCGCTTGATCACATGTCAAAACAGGTAACCGTTAGCATCATTCATTGCATCCGAGATCCTCTTTACTCTCTGCAGAGGGCACAGGGCGGCTCTTTTTTGAATATTATCGGCTTCTGAATGTTATGAAGCCGAAGGAGGATGACCCACAGCCGTTCTTCTGGCTGTTTGAGAACGTGGTGTTCATGCAAACCCAGGTTAAAGCTGACATTTGCCGCTTTTTGGAAGTGAGTGTTTTTCTTGTTTCATAGACGTTTTGATAAATACTCTCAGCAGTTTATGGTAAATTAAAAAGCTCTTACATTCTATATATTTTTTCTTGAATCTTGGGATCACGATTCACACAAGAATGTTTTAGTCTCACAATGTAGTAATAAGTCTGTGTGGTTTGTTTTTAGTGTAACCCTGTGCTTGTTGATGCTGTGAAAGTGAGTCCAGCTCACAGAGCAAGATACTTCTGGGGGAACATACCTGGCATGAACAGGTGTGTGTCAGTTATATTCATATGAATAACACACTTGCTTTTTACCTGGAAAATACACTCAACAGTGTAAACTAAACATCATCCATTTTATTCTGTTTTGACCAGACCAATCATAGCATCTCAGAATGATAAACTCCGGCTTCAGGAATGTCTGGAGCCTGGCCGCACTGCAAAGGTCTGTCGTGAGCTTCTAACCAAAGATATGCAGTACATAGTTCTCTAGTGATGAGTTCTGAAACTGGGTTATGTTTTAGTACAAACTGAAATTTGTACTGTTTTGCAGTATGAAAAAGTTCGCACTATCACCACACGACCAAACTCACTGAAGCAGGGCACCAATGATGCACATTTCCCCATCACCATGAATGGAAAAGATGACAATATATGGATCACAGAAATGGAGAAGTAAGTTTTACTTCTGCTCTTAGCTGTAAATAAACATTCAAATACAAATATGTATTTTATTTATGATGATTCTCACACTTTCACAGAATATTTGGATTTCCGAAGCATTACACAGATGTGAAAAATATGGGGCGTTTGCAGAGGCAGAGAGTGCTGGGGAAGTCCTGGAGCGTCCCTGTCATAAGACATCTTCTAGCACCACTGAAGGATTACTTTGCTTGTGACGAGGTCCCCTTGAAATGAACAGACATGATTTTTTAAAATCTTTTTCTGTCAGTGTGAATAGACAGGGACATGAGAATTTGTTGCTTTTAATGGTTTTACCCTTATTTTTAAACTAAAATGACTACCTGAATAATGTATGCTGGGAAACTATAGAAGGTTGATTCCATTTTATTGAATGTTGCGTCAAATCATGTCACTTTAAAAAAAAGTCTTTCTCAATTTGCAGTCATGTTTAGCTACAAATGGAGTAACAAATTTGATGTGGGGTTGAACAAAATGAATAAACATGATGAGCAAAATGAATGTGCAATGCTCTGTGACGTACCAAAATTACTACCATCTAAGGTAAAGAAAATTATCAAATGTCACAAAACAGTAATTCGCCACATGACATCTTTGCTCCCACATTTTAATTATCTGAAGCATTTTGCCACTTGGTAGCTTTTATGTCCTTATGTCCATAATTATTATACAATGCACAATTTTTTTTTATCTAAGTCACATTTACTATAAGTTGTAATTATGTTGATATTCAGAGTTTTCAGCTTATTTTCTTTAGCATTTTAGTATCATTTTTTAGTATTTAAAAAGTCTTAAACGAGTTAACGTACCAAATTAAACGAGACACAAAACGACTTTTATTTTGAAACGCAAAGACAAGCCTATTTTGGATGGACGGTCATGCAGTCTTCCACTGTAAGTAGACCTTCAGTCCTATTTTACGAAATTTAGAAGCGAAGTAAGGGATAGCAGTATGTGTTGAGTGTCTACATAGATGTCCTATGTAGAGGAATGGCTGCTGTTGGAAGGCCGCTTTCGCTTCATTTGCAGCAGCATCAGCATCCGTTTCCTCTAGGGATGCACGATATATCGGCCACCATATCGGTATCGGCCGATAAATGCTCATTTTTTCTGTTATCGGTATCGGCCTGATAAGAAACTTTGGCCGATATCTTAAAGCCGATAAATAATGCATTATTTCCTTCAGAGACACTTCAGATGCGCGCTGTTCGTTTGCAGCCTTTTGTGCAATTGTACGTTGTAATATTGTGTTTATTTGATGTATATCTGATTTATCTCATATAGAATGCGTTTGGTTAAGTTAAATATTCTCATCTTCCAGTGTCGCTCCTGAACTAGACATGATGCCAGTTGTATGTAAAGGCGTCTTCATTTGAGAGGGCCTCGTTCAAAAAGAGAACATCTTTTCGGTTTGTTACTTTTCCTTTCAGCATTTGATGTAGTGCGCGTGTTAACATTTTCATAATCTACATTCCCGCACATTGCACACTGACTGACAATCGTGTATACAGCACTGATTAATGTAAGAGCAAAGTGCAAAAGCGTCAAATCACCAGATGCCCAACGTTATAGCAAAATATATTAAATTAGGTCTCAGTGTAGCGGGAAGCACAACAATCATAATTCATACAGCCATAGAAAACCACGCGCGCTAACTTCACATTAGTTTATAGATGTTATTAAATAACTAACTTAAAGGTATGAGACTAAATATGTAGTTGTGATTTCAGAGAGATTTTACACGTCTAATTAAGCAAAATATGTTAGTGTGATCGAGAATTTTTTGCTGACTTCTTAAAAAAAATCTTTTGATTAAATGCAGTGAAGCTAAACTTCACACTTAAATGGTAAGAAACTAATCTTTTAGTTCAGAGGTTTCAGAGGCTAACATTAACATTACATTTTCAGACGTCGTCTTAGTTTGTTTCTCTGTAGTTTCTCTTTCCTCCTTTGAAAATGTAAAAGAAAAGGTGAGTCTGTCAATCATGTGGACTAATGTATTTGTTGCTAACAACAGTTCATTTGTAATGCAATGGGTGCCTGAGATAACCTATCACTCCCCGAAAACCCCTTTTCTTCTGGTTGGATCTCAGATTGACCTACCAGATGATCCTACAACTATTACAAGGCTTGCAAAAAACAAACGAAAGCCAATCAAACCAGAGACAGCTGAAAAACTAGCCAGACTTAAAAGCAGTGAAATATGTTGAATGCTCTGCTCCAACACAGGTAGGTTATACGTGTCGGTATGTTGTTTATAAAGCCAAGTGTTTTTCTTTATTTGTGTAACAAACCGATTCACTTTTTTTCCTATGTTACAGAAAGGACTAAAGAATGTATTTGATGAGGCATTATTAGCAGCTCTAGAGCCCCCAGGATCCCAGAAGACATGCAAATGTGTTATTTTATGAACTGGACACAGCAGCATCTTCAAAGACAAATCTGGTTTTATTTTTGTACAGGTTTTTATCAGGAAAGTAACAATAGGTTTTAATCAGTTTTTTTCCCCCCATCATATACCTTGCTACTCGTGTCACATGATAGGATGATATGTGTGCAGATTGTAATCTCTTTACTCATTTTGTGTGCCACTTTTGAAGTCATTAGTTTAATATATGTGTGATGTCTGTTATCAGCTGAATTTAGAAGACTTCACTGAGCCAAATGAATATGACTTGCCCCACATTATGTCAAGTTGAGTCACTGGGGAATATCTAAGAAATCTGTATTTTAAATAAAAATATAAACAATCATATATACAGAAACTATTCAGAGTCTGATCTTCTTTTAAAAATATCCATAGTATTTCAGTGTGGTGGCAAATGTTTACATAGTTTTATACACTGCCACTTTACCAAAAAGTATATACCAAATACATTTTTAGACTAGGATAAACTTGTCATGGAGGGGGGAAATGATCAAAATCAGTTTTCTCGTGTTATTTCTCTAACATGGACAGCTGTATATGATGGGCCCTTTTTAAATATTTAGCCACATGATGAAAAATTAAGCGGGCGGTATAGCTCACTCCCCCATTACTTTAGTTTTAAGCAATCCTTTCAAACAGTAGCAGCTGCATATGCAATTGTCATCATTTTTAAATACTTTTTAATATGTATAATGTAGATAAAGATAAATTCATTTTATGGGAACATGTCTGAAACGCAAGTTCTTAATGACGGCCCTCCTTATTAACACAAAACATGAATGAGTCTGTTTAGGGTACTCCGTCTCAGTGCAACAGTTTTTGGGAGATAATACGAATGCACTGATAATTAAGGCCTTTGGAAATAAACATCTAAAAATGGATTTATATATGTAGTTTAAAAATAAATACAGAATGAGGAGTCTTCAAATACAGTCTTCAAGCCTCATACAACACTGAGAGATGCACTTTTAACTTTTATAAGGCCTTTAAGTTTACATATAACAGCGTTTCTCATAACAAAGAACAAATTCAGACAGTAAGACACTATCACTCTTCAGCTGCACAGATCTCCACACTACTGTTGGTGACCCGAATCCCATACCAGCCTGCCCAAAACTGTGTATCCTTCCCACCATGAGTGAAACGGATAAACCGAACCCCAGGTCCATAATCCTTAAAGACATATGTCATCTGAAATTTTTGTAAAAATGTATATTTGGTGAGAATGACAGTAATTTTTTAAAGGGTCAGCTGATAGTATTTTATTCTACTCACTTCACACCACTGCTGATCATTCCACTGTGGAAAGAAAACTGGTTCAGGCTCAAAGGTATTGATGGGTTTCTTCTTCTGATCAAGCAACTCTACACAGATCTGATACATGCTCCCACAATCGCAGCGCGGAGCGTACCTGCACCAGACAAAACATTTGCAAAATAAACTTTATTAACTGGTATAATAAAGGAAACACTGATACTGTAAAATTAGAGTTTGAGCAAATGATGTTTTATTAACAAGGTTCGGGAGGAGCGCGATCAGATAATCAATCAGTCTGGCCCAGGTGGAGCTCGTCAGCTAATCACCTTAACAAGCACATACGTGTGTATGTACAAACCCAATTCCAAAAAAGTTGGGACACTGTACAAATTGTGAGTAAAAAAGGAATGGAATAATTTACAAATCTCATAAACTTATATTTTATTCACAATAGAATATAGATAACATATCAAATGTTGAAAGTGAGACATTTTGAAATGTCATGCCAAATATTGGCTCATTTTGGATTTCATGAGAGCAACACATTCCAAAAAAGTTGGGACAGGTAGCAATAAGAGGCAGGAAAAGTTAAATGTACATATAAGGAACAGCTGGAGGACCAATTTGCAACTTATTAGGGCAATTGGCAACATAATTGGGTATAAAAAGAGCCTCTCAGAGTGGCAGTGTCTCTCAAAAGTCAAGATGGGCAGAGGATCACCAATTCCCCCAATGCTATGGCGAAAAATAGTGGAGCAATATCAGAAAAGAGTTTCTCAGAGAAAAATTGCAAAGAGTTTGAAGTTATCATCATCTACAGTGCATAATATCATCCAAAGATTCAGAGAATCTGGAACAATATCTGTGCGTAAGGGTCAAGGCCGGAAAACCATACTGGATACCCGTGATCTTCGGGCCCTTAGACGACACTGCATCACATACAGGAATGCTAATGTAATGGAAATCACAACAT
>NW_015505866.1:26839-31228 GCF_001515645.1 Sinocyclocheilus grahami
GATCGATTCTTCATCCTGCAAATCAGCCAAGGCGGCCAATAGATCGAGCAAAGCCTCGAACTCGCCCACTCGACACTATCATTGTCCCGCACAAGACCCTGCTCTCCTCGAGCTTTGGGCCGCAGCGGCAGGTCTTTAACGAGCCTGGGCCGCGCCCCAGTTTTCACCGCAGCAAAACCTCATTCGCTTCCCGCTTCGGCTCAACTTTTCACCGAGGCTCATCCGGCCGCAGCGCCACATGCAGCCGGGCCTCCAGCTCACGTAGCAGTCGCTAGCGCGAGACTGCCTCCGCTAGCACCGCAGGCCTTGTTGCAATAATATTAAGTAAAGTCGCTAAAGGTAGGTTGTTTGTTGTTAAACGACGTGATGACACTATGGATGTTGAGGTTTTTTATTTTTTATTTATTTTTTTTTGTAACCAAGACGCAAAACTGCGTAGAACACGCCATGAAAATACTCAAATTTTCTGTATTAATTTTCACTAGCTTTTTACCTGTATTTTAAATTACATGTTTTACTCGGATAGATAAGATGAAAAAGATTAGATTTTCGTGAAAAGTTAAACTGTGTACAATTTATAGGTGCAAACCAACGAATAAGGTGTATAATAAGGGAAGTCGTGGCCTAATGGTTAGAGTCGGACTCGTAACCCAAAAGGTTGTGGGTTCGAGTCTCGTACTGGCAGGAATTGTATGTGGGGGGAGTGAATGTACAGCGCTCTCTCCCACCTTCAATACCACGACTGAGGTGCCCTTGAGCAAGGCACCGAACCCCCAACTGCTCCCCGGGCGCCGCAGCATAAATGGCTGCCCACTGCTCCGGGTGTGTGTTCACGGTGTGTGTGTTCACTGCTGTGTGTGTGCACTAAGGATGGGTTAAATGCAGAGCACTAATTCCAAGTATGGGTTACCATACTTGGCCACAAGTCGTTTTTTTTTAAAGAAACTATTATTATTATTATTATTGAACAAGTACAACTAGCAACCTAATTCGCATGCGTTGGGCATACTGCTAAGCACCTCTCTCCAAGTCTCTACCAGCTGATGTGCTGCTTGGCTGGCTAGCTGTTTCAATACTTACTACTAATTGTGTGGGTAAGAGGAAAAGCATGTCTTTTCGTAATTTTAGGATGTTGTCAGTCGTCATATTTCTCCTGCTACTTCCAACCTCTCTTCCTTTTCAGTGGTCTCCAGCTACCGTAGCACACTAGCGTGAGGCTGCCTCTGCAAGCTGTGCAGCATTTTCCCCCGAATATCACAAGCCCCTGTGGCCGCGCAAAGCTGCTTACGCTTGCAACGCATGCCATCACATCTCCGTCTTTCCTCCTGTTACTTCTAATTCTTTTTCCTTTTCAGTGGCCTTCAGCTCCTATAGCACACACTAGCATGAGGCTGCCTCTGCAAGCTGTGCAGGCTGCACAGGCTCTCCAGCATTTTGCCCAGAATATCACAAGCCCCGTGGCCTACAGCTACAGCAGCTGAAACGAGCACAAAGCTGCTTACGCTTGCAACACATGCCCTCACATCTCAGTCTTTCCTCCTGTTACTTGTAATCCTTTTTCCTTTTCAGTGGCCTTCAGCTCCTATAGCACACACTAGCATGGGCTGCCTCTGCTAGCGGTACAGGCTCTACAGGATGTCACAAACCCCACTCCCTTCCCGTGGCCTACAGCAGCTGAAGGAAGCGTAAGGCTGCCTCCACTTGCAACACAGGCCCACACATATCAGGCTTTTCCTCCCGTTTCTAATGACCCCTTTTTTCTTTTTAGTTTTAAATTACATGTTTTACTCGGATAGATAAGATGAAAAAGATTAGATTTTCGTGAAAAGTTAAACTGTGTACAATTTATAGGTGCAAACCAACGAATAAGGTGTATAATAAGGGAAGTCGTGGCCTAATGGTTAGAGTCGGACTCGTAACCCAAAAGGTTGTGGGTTCGAGTCTCGTACTGGCAGGAATTGTATGTGGGGGGAGTGAATGTACAGCGCTCTCTCCCACCTTCAATACCACGACTGAGGTGCCCTTGAGCAAGGCACCGAACCCCCAACTGCTCCCCGGGCGCCGCAGCATAAATGGCTGCCCACTGCTCCGGGTGTGTGTTCACGGTGTGTGTGTTCACTGCTGTGTGTGTGCACTAAGGATGGGTTAAATGCAGAGCACTAATTCCAAGTATGGGTTACCATACTTGGCCACAAGTCGTTTTTTTTTAAAGAAACTATTATTATTATTATTATTGAACAAGTACAACTAGCAACCTAATTCGCATGCGTTGGGCATACTGCTAAGCACCTCTCTCCAAGTCTCTACCAGCTGATGTGCTGCTTGGCTGGCTAGCTGTTTCAATACTTACTACTAATTGTGTGGGTAAGAGGAAAAGCATGTCTTTTCGTAATTTTAGGATGTTGTCAGTCGTCATATTTCTCCTGCTACTTCCAACCTCTCTTCCTTTTCAGTGGTCTCCAGCTACCGTAGCACACTAGCGTGAGGCTGCCTCTGCAAGCTGTGCAGCATTTTCCCCCGAATATCACAAGCCCCTGTGGCCGCGCAAAGCTGCTTACGCTTGCAACGCATGCCATCACATCTCCGTCTTTCCTCCTGTTACTTCTAATTCTTTTTCCTTTTCAGTGGCCTTCAGCTCCTATAGCACACACTAGCATGGGCTGCCTCTGCTAGCGGTACAGGCTCTACAGGATGTCACAAACCCCACTCCCTTCCCGTGGCCTACAGCAGCTGAAGGAAGCGTAAGGCTGCCTCCACTTGCAACACAGGCCCACACATATCAGGCTTTTCCTCCCGTTTCTAATGACCCCTTTTTTCTTTTTAGTGGCCTCTAGCTCCCATAGCAGACACTAACCCGGAAGCCGATTGAAACGTCAGGCTGCCTCGGCTGACAATTGCAGCCCATGCACCTTTTCCTCATAGCTCCCTACTTCATTCAAAATTACGTTGTCTTCCAGATCAAGTTCCGGCTCCCCTCGAGCTTCAAGACGCAGCAGGCCGTCAGCAAGCCTGGGCCGTGTCCCAGACTCGGCTGCTCCTCACACTGCACTGCCTTACTCCTCTTCTCAACCAATCACTGTGGCGCCTTCAGCTACAGCGCTGCACACAACGTTGCCTGCTGGCGGAGCTTCCCAAACTCCTATCCTTCCCCCTCCTTTCTACCTCCGGCGGCAGATGTTAGCGTGCTCCCTACTTAATTCAAAATTACGTTGTCTTCCAGATCAAGTTCCGGCTCCCCTCGAGCTTCAAGACGCAGCAGGCCGTCAGCAAGCCTGGGCCGTGTCCCAGACTCGGCTGCTCCTCACACTGCACTGCCTTACTCCTCTTCTCAACCAATCACTGTGGCGCCTTCAGCTACAGCGCTGCACACAACGTTGCCTGCTGGCGGAGCTTCCCAAACTCCTATCCTTCCCCCTCCTTTCTACCTCCGGCGGCAGATGTTAGCGTGAGGCTGCCTCTGCTAGCCATTCAAGCTCAGCCACCTTACTCTTACCCTTCTGCTACTCCTTTTTCCTATCAATGGCCAGCAGCCCCTGCTGCAGACGTCCAAGCAGAGCAGCATCAGCCAGCAATGCAAGCTTACTGGCCTCCTCCCTCATTTCCTTCTACCTCTTCCTACGTGCTTCCCTAAGCACCAGAGGCTAATCCGTGCGTGAGGCTGTCTCCGCAAAAGGTTACACCTTACGGTGTAGCAGAGCCGCAGCTACCTTCGGTCGTAGTGAGAGCCCTCCATCCGACGCTTTAAACCACGCCACGCATTCAGCTGCAAGAGGGACTCTCCCTTCCGGTGCAGCAGAGCTGCAGCTCCCTTCGGATGCAGCGAGAGTCCCTCAACTGGCCTTCCATCATGCTCCTCATTCGGCGACAGGTCTTGCCATCTGACGCGTAGAGTCGCAGTTTACGTTCAAGCACCGCACGACCCCTCCCAGTCGCCCTGCCGCCTCCTCGCACACCCTACTTTTCTTCATGGCACGCATATTTTTGGGGGGCTACTTAGTTTTATCTCTGGCTGCTGTCTCATGCCATTAGCTTATTTTGGGGAGTTCTCTGCGTTCGGGCTTTAACCCGAGCTCGGAGCCCTCCCTCTGGACAGCATGCCAAATATGCTACTAATTGCTTAATCACATTATATGTTAGTGTGAAATCGTGAAATGATGTTTTATTAACCAGGTTCGGGAGGAGCACGATCGGATAATCAATCAGTCTGGCCCAGGTGGAGCTCGTCAGCTAATCACCTTAACAAGCACGTATGTATGTGTGTATATATATATATAGCCAACTTGCCTCAGTTCCACAAAAGTTTTCCAGCATCCCGCCTCCACCCCAACACCTCACTACTATTCTAATTTCCTCCCAGTCTTGGGATGGGGATGGGGATGGGGATGGGGA
>NW_015505866.1:31341-38270 GCF_001515645.1 Sinocyclocheilus grahami
TCTGTGTTCGGGCTTTAACCCGAGCTCGTAGCCCTCCCTCTGGACAGCATGCCAAATATGCTACTAATTGCTTAATCACATTATATGTTAGTGTGAACTCGTGAAATGCTCACCAGTCAGATATTTTGATATGAGGTTGTAGTTGATCCATGAAAGCAGCACTGTAGCCTTCTTTCTTCAAATCTATCAGCTGTTGCTTCATACATAACCTGAGGACAAAGTTTATGGGTGACAAAGGAGGCCTCGCTATTGTCCTTTTAGCTAAACTAAATAAAGGCATTTTAAAATACATTTATTTAGGTTTGACTTTTCAGCTGAAGAATAAGTAATTTCAAGCTTACCAGTAAGAGGTGACAAAGTATTTTGCGACTGTGAAATTTGGGATTTCTACAGAATTATCTCCTACTGTCCAGCAGTCACCACCATTCTGTACAATCTTCCATCCACTGAACTCTTCTAATCAGACCAGCAGAGGAGCACATTATATAAATGGAGCAAGTGACACTGGCATTGCATTTTCAGAAGGGAATAAGGTGGCAAACAAAGTGTTAAAATTAATTGTTTAAATATTAAGTGAATTTAGGGTCATTTCATCTCTAGCGTTCCAAAGAACGCTGCTGGACCATTACCTCTGTATTTTGGTATTGCAAAACCAATATATTTATTTTATGTGGTTTAACCACAGTGGCCATCATGGCCTACAACATTTGCACATTGTTGTTCTTTAGACTTATAATTTAAGGTCAAATGTAATGATCAATAGTGCTCAGGGTTCCACATTTAGGGTCAATTTACAACGGGAAGGATTTGAGTCTCAGTCCTAAATCTTTTTAGGGGGTCCTAGTTAAAGGGTTAGTTCACCCAAAAATGAAAATTAGCCCATAAATTACCCTCAAGTCATCCTAGGTGTATATTACTTTCTTCTTTCAGACGAATCCAGTCGGAGTTATATTAAAAATGGTCTTTGATCTTTCAAGCTATTTAATGGCACTCAGCGGGTGTTGCATGCATCAATCCAAAAGAAGTTAAATAAAAATGTAACTTCCTTAACTTCCGCCCATCCTTAATAAAAATGCCTCACACGGCTCCGGGGGGTGAACAAAGTCCTCCTGTAGCGAATCGATGCATTTTTGTAAGAAAAATAACCATATTTAAAACATAATAATCACTTTAATCTAGCTTGCACTCACTGTTGTACACTGGAAGCAGTTCCGGGGGAATGACGTATAAGTTTGGCGTTGCGCATGCGCGGCATGCGGAAGCGCAGGGGAGAGATCAAAACAAAACAACGGTCACTAATTAGAAGTACAAAACGAGGATTTGTAAAGAAGAATGTCGGAGGATTTCGATAGAAGCTAAGAGGAGACTGGTTTTCCTTTGTTAAAGTAAGGAAACTTTGCTTTCTTTGATCCTGTAAACAAACGTTGGTTTTCACGAGACTCACCGGCACATGCGCAACGCTGAACTCATACGTCATGCTCCCAGAACTGCTTCTGTGTACAACTGTTGGCGCAAGCTACATTAAAGTGATTTATGTTTTGAATATGGATATTTTTCTAACAAAAACGCATCGATTCGCTACAGAAGGCTTTTGTTCACCCCCCGGAGCCGTGTGAGACACTTTTTTATGGATGGGACACTTTTTTATTTCACTTCTTTTGGACTGATGCATGCAACACCCACTGAGTGCCATTAAACAGCTTGAAAGATCAAAGACAATTTTTAATATAAATCCGACTGGATTCATCTGAAAGAAGTCATATACACCTAGGATGACTTGAGGTTGAGTAATTTATGGACTAATTTTAATTTTTGGGTGAACTAACCCTTTAAGTATAGCATGCATGCAGACCATTTTTAGGGTTTTCTTTTTAATGGGGTTGAGAAAGTGTGAAAAAGTGAATTTTTTTTTAACATTTGGATGTTTGCCGAGGCCCCCTCGTGGTCTCTAGCCCCCTTCATGAAAACCACTGTTTTAGACCTCATTAACAAACAAAAGCTATGGTGTGTCAATCATAAACACAATTAATCTAAAATACTGTTAATTTGTATTATTATGCTTATACTACATTCATATCTAACAATACATGAATCCTGTAGGCTTTTCCCCAGATGTTTACTAGCTCTAGCTCTGTAACCAGCAGAATCACATACTCAAATTTTACAGCAGAATGCTATCGAGGACATGTATCTGTGAAAATTTCAGCTTGCTATCTGGTCCCCCACCAGAAATAATCAACTCTAAATTAAGGGGAATTTTTTAAAATGTGTTACTTCTTACACCTTTTCTTTCTATATGCACCTTATGTCAAGCCACCATTTTTTTACATTAAAATCCACAGTATGAAAACTGGATATTCTATAACTGCAAAACAAAGAGTCTGGAACACGTGAAGATGAAATGCTTGCGGAATATCAACACAAAATTCTACCACTGTGATTCCCAAAAGCATCGTAAGCCTATAGATAGTAAAAACTATTGCCACCAATGGCTTCAATGATCAACTTAGGTTGACAATGCTTCTGGGAAATGCAGTCCAGAATATGAAGAATACTGCTTTATTAAAAATATTTAATATTTTCTGTCCAGTGGCTCACCTTCTGCCTTGGGATTCTTGAGCAAGTTACGTCGTTTCTTAGTTAAGAAGTAAAACTGGCACCAGTTGTCTGGTGGTCTGGAAACATCTTGTGGCTGGATCCCCTCTCTCCGACAGCGCTCTCTCCAGTGTGCAGCACTGTCCACCAGCTCCTTCCACTCATGACACACCAGACGACAGACTCGCACCACCTGATGAGCAGGCAGATTCAGTAGGATCTCCTCAACCACAGCTAGAGGAACAGCTGAACGCAGACCTGAGCACTGACAGAGAAAGAAAGATTCAGTTCTAATCTTGTTGTAAAGTCCAGCTGTGGAACATGGTTGCTGGTTTTTAGCTGGTCATCAGCTATACCATGTTCCACCCTGACCTTTGTAACATGGCATGACCATCTGGTTTAATGCTGGTCCAAGATGATCTACCTGTCATATGGCAAGTCAGTCCATTTCGACTAGCATTTGATTTAATGCTTTAACAACTGGCTGTAACGGAAACCAAAGAGCTCAACAACTTACTGAGTCTGATCTGGGTTTAAAGTCACTCGAAGCAACATGAAAGTGTCCGCTCTCTGACTGGCCCATTTTTGTTTTTGATATTATATTTGCTTTCTAAGTCACTCTTGCGCGTCTGGACCTACGGGTGGAAACGTAGGTTATGTCTCATAGTCTGACGATGTTGCAGTAAAAAACTGAAACACAAATAACCTAGCTACCTTCGCATTAATTATATGACAAAGAACGTTCTTCTAACCAGTGATAACGACTCTTAATGCGGCAGCATTGAATGAACCTGGAATAGTCTAGCAGTGGAGCGCCGACGGCTCGCTTCTGACAGCTCAGATCTGTTATATGTACTTCTTTTCGGTTTAGATGTCGCATTAGTTACACACAGTAGCATTCTAGATTCCAAACTCGCTGAATCAGAATATAGTTAATCCTTATAATCACATGTTTAACGAGATCCCAAACCGAAAGTAAGCCTTCTGTTACAGGCGGTTTAACTGGTGACCAACTTCCTGGTTCAGGTCTCCGCTTCGGATGTGATGGAATTAACGACCGCAGCAGATTCGCCGATTCTGAAAGCACAAACTGACGGGATATTAAGCTGTCTAATAAACGCACAGTTGCTCATTACATGATTTTGGTACTCTTGTAAAGATTACAAATTATTGGTATGATCGTTGCGGCTTAAGTACGGAAAATAAACCAAAAGGTCTGTTTGGTACGTTTCGAACACGCGCTAAACGACGCTAGTAATGAGCCACTGAGCTACCGAACTACACTGATTCAGGTTCAGCCGCAGATTTCTAGATTAAAGACTTGTATAGATCACACTGTGCGGCTGGCTGAATCAAGGAAATGTGGCCGTGGTAACTTGTGACCTGTGTTTACCTATATTGAAAATGAGCCGTAGCAGAAAGCTGACTACATTTTATGGTTTATGATATTAAAGTACATTTCATGGACTCTCAGACCATGGTAAATTTGTGGCTGCTATGGTTTAACGTTAATTATAATATCGTTAAACTATATTTGCTATAGTAAAAACATGGTACATTTTCTTCAGAAACTCAGTAACGCTATTTCCAAGTTGTTTTGCCGTGAATACACTTTGGAAACATGCCACTTGATTATCTGATTGTAGAGAATGAAATGACCCTCTATCAGTGTGGTTGAATAGCTGAACGTGATTGCACTTGTCGAATACTAACATGAGCTATTCTATGTGGGTTCGAAGATGCTGAGATTTCTTTTGTTGTTGTTGCTTATTTGATTGTCTTATGCTGATTAACCGTGTGAACATTTACAGTCGGTTTAGCCTACATATCGACTGCGAATATATTCACAAGCAGAAAATAACATATTGTATCACTTATTAACATTTTATGTAAGAATTTTTTTTCCCCAATCCCCCCCAGGAGCCGAGAATATGCCATTGTTTTGGTGCAATTCCTGATTGAATCAAACCTTTCGTCAAGTCTGGCCCTAAAGGTTCTCTACACTCTCCTAATTTTTGACAACACTAACTTATTTGTTGACCCATGTCTTTCCAATGCCATGTCAAACAAAGATATTCGTTCAATTTTTAATAGATCTCAGATTTCCTTACCTGCTTTTTGGAATAACATATTTAGTGAAATATGTTTTGTATTTGTAATTGTTATCCTTTTACTGCATATAAAAATATATATAAAAAAGAAGTGTTATGAGAAATATAGCCTTTGGTATACTAACAATTATACACAAGACGTGTCTTCAACCTAAGTCTTATTGACCTATTTTGAGAAGATACATTTGTGACCCTGGACCACAAAACCAGTCTTAAGTCGCTGGGGTATATTTGTAGCAATAGCCAAAAAAAACAACAAACATTGTATGGGTCAAAACTATATATTTTTTAATGCCAAAAATCATCAGGATATTAAGTAAAGATCATGTTCCATGAAGATATTTTATAAATGTCCTACCCTATATCAAAACTTAATTTTTGATTCATAATATGTATTGCTAAGAGCTTCATTTGGACAACTTTAAAGGCGATTTTCTCAGTATTTCAAATTTTTTTGCACCCTCAGATTCCAGATTTTCAAATAGTTGTATCTCGGCCAAATATTGTCCTAACCATACATCAATGGAAAGCTGATTTATTCAGCTTTCAGATTATATATAAATCTCAATTTAAAAAAATTGACCCTTATGGCTGGTTTTGTGGTCCAGGGTCACATTTGATAAAGTGAATGATCTTTCTCACTCTCATTTTAAGATATAAAATATAATATGAACAAATATGAATGACTATGTGCTTTCCGAAAAATATTATTTCAACAAAATATTTTATTAAAAAATGTAGGTTTCTCACATCACATTTTTATATCGTTTAGAAATTAATTTAATAAGCACTGGTCAGAGTTGTTTGATTTGTTTGTAAAGTATAATTTGCTGAAGAAGTATTGCTCTTAATTTTCTTTATTCTTTTTTTAAATATTTTTATGTTTTTTTTCTGTACACATATCATATCTATGCATGTCAATAAAAACTGAATAAAATTAATTATTTTTTTGGAGTAAAGTCTGCAGAGGTGAGCTCTTATATAAAAAATATCTTCATGGAGACACCACGTTATCAGTTACTTCTGGCTGCAGAATGAAGGAAACACGTGACATGTACTTCTGTGAATATGGTATTTTTACTATGGCTTCATTGATTGGAAATGTTTGCAAAGGTCGCAAAAGCCCTTACAGCTTCAATCACTCCCTTTCCATTATACATTTCTTACATTCTTTTACAACTGTTACAAATGCAAAATTAATATATAGAGCAGATACATGAAAAGAAGATATAATAACTCATCTCATCAACTGCTTTCAACATGCAATCATATTGCAACACTTTAAAATGAACTGCACCTTGTGGTCATTTAGTTTTCAGCTATAATTTGTAATCGGTAGGGAACCTTGATTATTTGCTGCAGGTAATGTTATCTGTACTGGTGCAGCTTAAACAAAGACCTCAAGTGTACAATAATAGGTCTTTTTAAATACTTGTCTCTTTTAACCTTCAACAGTTATTTAGCTTTATTTTGAATTCTTTTTTTATTATTACTAAATGCTTAAAAGTTTCAAAGCTTCAGTGTTTAACATAGCATCACTTACATGCAGTATCGTGGTCTTAATTAGTCTAAAACGTAAAAAAAACATTATTTATACATTGTTCATATTCTTCATCTAAACGTTATCAAAACGTTCCAAGATAATTCTTAGAGTATTTTTTGTTAGCTTGCGTGAATACAGTCCACGTACACAAACAACTTTTCAAGATGGTAATAAAACCTGTCTGGTAACAGTAATGCACTTCTCCGTGATGTGTCATCATATCGCATTCGTCAGTGTTGTAGGAGGAGCCATGCCGTAGGCTAAACGCACTAGTGATGGGAAGTTCAGATCATTTTACAGACTCGGACCTTTGAGTCTCGTTCAGCAAAATTAACAAATCTTTTTTCGAGTAATTTCGTTCATTTCGTTCATTTTAGCAAAATACAATTACAACTTTTCGAGTCACTCGTTCATCACATGATAGCCCAATGCAGTCTGAGCCGGAAAGAGAATTGATTAGTTCAACTCGAGTTTTCGGGTTTTTCAAGTCACTTGTTCATCAAGTGACAGCCCCATACGCTTTAACCAATGCAGTCTGAGCCGGAAAGAGAATTGATTAGTTCAACTCTCGAGTCTTCTGGGTTTTCGAGTCGTTCGTTCATCACGTGACAGCCCCATAAACTTTAACCGATGCAGTCTGAGCCGGAAAGAGAATTGATTAGTTCAACTCTCGAGTCTTC
>NW_015505866.1:38406-38739 GCF_001515645.1 Sinocyclocheilus grahami
AAAAGACTCGAGATGAACTAATCAATTCTTAATCAGAATGTGCTGCGTGGGAAAAAATCTGTCTGGTTTGACAAAGGTGTAATTTTGGTTTTAGGTTTGTTAAAAAAGGATGGTAACTTCTATTCCTATTCTGAATTTTCAGAAATCTTTGAAGTGGATACCTCACCTAGAGTGTATGAATGGGTTATTAATTCTATTTCACCTAAACTGTTACATTCGGTTAGGGATTGTTACAGATCTTCAAAATGTGAAATGCCAAAAATTTGTATTGGAGGTCTGGAGCTTTCTAATGTTAAATGTAACAATTTCTGGATTAGAAAAATCCTTATTAAG
>NW_015505866.1:39761-45761 GCF_001515645.1 Sinocyclocheilus grahami
ATTGACTTTGATGTAAGGGTTACCTCCTGTGTATTCTTTGAAGTTGACATTTTATGTGTAATATTCCATTTAAGTTATTTTTTATTTTAATTTATTTATGATTTATTTATTTAAAAAAAAGATGTTTAACTTTTTATTTGTTTGTTTTTGTTCTGTTTATATTTCCTTTTTATTATTCTTTATGTATTTATTGTTTTGTATTCTGGGTGTGTGTATTTTATTGCTATGACTGTATCCCCTGTGAATGTTATATCTTCAAAAAAAAAGAAGAACTAATCAATTCTCTTTTCGGCTCAGACTGCATAGGTTAAAGAGTATGGGGCTGTCACGTGATGAACGAATGACTCGGAAAAACCCGAAGACTCGAAACAGGTGAACTACTTGAATAATTCCAGTACAGAACCTATATGATGTTGCGCATGCGCGACTGAACGAATCACTCCCCGAGACGACTCGTTCTTCCCGAGTCACATTAAAGATTCGTTCAAAACGCTAAAACGCACATCAGTACTTTCGCTTTGGGTCTCGGTATACATGTAAATCCTAAGGAATATATTTGCATTCTGACCAGAATCATGGTAAGTGTGGCTTAATACGATATCTAAATCGGAAAGAAGAACATATATAACGGATCGGCTTGAAGTGAACCTTCAAGACGCTTCACTGCCAGACATATTCACGTTTTCCAGAAGCAGATTAGTGTGCTGCCACAATAAGTGTCGTTATCGCTGTTTAAAAGAACTATGACTGAGTCTGACTGAGACTGTAACTAATGTTGGATAAGTGTAGCTTCGACAGACTGAGGGATGTAACTTCCGGGTTTGCACACCCGTATGTCCAGACCATGGTCTAGACTCGCACAAGTGTCTTATTATTATAAAAGACAAATGCCATATCAAAAAACAAGAATAGGTCAGGAGAGAGCGGGAACATTAATGTTGCTTGAAGGAAACCCAGATTAGACTCAGTAAGTTGCTTAGTGTTGATTTGAGAGAATGAACACATTAAACTGGTCCAGACATAGGCCCAAATGCAGAAATAAACTTTCTTTTCTGCTGGAATATCCATCTTAAGATGATAGATGTGAAAAAAAACTGGTATTTGGTTTGCTCTAGCTGCTCTTCTAGCCTGGCCATAGCTGGTTTGCAGGCTGTTTTTAGAGTGGTTTTGACCACTTCTTTAGATGGTCAGGCTGGGAGTCCACCTTAAACCAGCTAAAACCAGCTGTTTTTGTTTGTTTGTTGCCTCCCCCAGCAGAACATGGTAACTGGATTCTAGGAGGTTCAAGCTGGTAGACTGGCAATAAACCAGTTGCCAGCTTAAAGTGGCCAAACTGGGTTTTGGAAGATTATAGTTGATATCCAGCTAAAAACCAGCAACCATGTTCCAGAGCTGGATTTTCCAACAAGATTAGAACTGAATCTTTCTTTCTCTGTCAGTGCTCAGGTCTGCGTTCAGCTGTTCCTCTAGCTGTGGTTGTTGAGGAGATCCTACTGAATCTGCCTGCTCATCAGGTGGTGCGAGTCTGTCGTCTGGTGTGTCATGAGTGGAAGGAGCTGGTGGACAGTGCTGCACACTGGAGAGAGCGCTGTCGGAGAGAGGGGATCCAGCCACAAGATGTTTCCAGACCACCAGACAACTGGTGCCAGTTTTACTTCTTAACTAAGAAACGACGTAACTTGCTCAAGAATCCCAGGGCAGAAGGTGATTCACATCAGTATCACTGATATACTATAAAAAATAATTTTTATTTTTAGTTATTAATTGTTATTTCCTTTTTAGTTTGTTATTTTAGTACTAAAGGAAAATGAGAAATGTTGCCTTGGCAAGTAGCTGAAATAAAATTTGTTTTTAATTTATATTTTATTTCAGTTAACGTTTATTATATTTCAAGTGATATTTTTTTTAATGGTTTAAATTTTAGTTTTAGTTTTAGTTAATAATAACCCTGAGGAGTATAGATACGTTTGAACAAGTGTCATTGTGTGAGTTTTTGCTTCTCTGATGTTCTTATTAGATAAACTTCAAGGATGGACGATTGTACAGAATGGAGGTCACCGCTGGGTGGCAGAGGAAAATAGGAAACCATTTCCGGATGAGACGGTCACAAAATGTTTTGTAACTTCTTATGGGTACATTTGATCATTTAGATCTTGTAACAAAGTTTTGAGCTTATTTATTTGTCAATATATGATTATAAATCAATCAGCAAGCCAATCCACACATAACTCACAGATAAACTTTGTCCTCAGGTTATGTATGAAGCAACAGCTGATAGATTTGAAGAAAGAAGGCTACAGTGATGCTTTCATGGATCAACTACAACCTCATATCAAAATATCAGACTGGTGAGTGTTTGCTCAAATTGCTCCTCTATCTTAGGTGGTGAATTTCATTATTTATTTATTTTTGTGCTGAATTTGATACATTTTCTGTGAATGACCAGTCCATCTGGGTCATCATATTAAGATTTAAATATTTATGTTATTGTCATAGTTGTTTTATTATTATTATTGCAAGAATCTGTATAAATTGTAACTTTATGTGAAAAAAACGCTCTTTTTTGGAATATAAAGGAAATTTAGTTTTTTTTTAAAGTCAATGTGCTCCAGTGTTTTTTGAACCCCGTTGACTTTCAGAAAGTCTTCTTTTGTGTTCCACAGTAATGATGACAGAATGATCATTTTTGGGAGAACTGTCCCCATTAAATGCAGTACCAGGGTCTGACGAGTGGGGGCGGGGCCGAGAGCCGTGGGACCGGAGCGAGGCCGGTGGAGTAATTGATAATGAGCGACACCTGCACCACTCACCGCCCCCACTGGTCACACAGGGTTACTTAAAAATCAGGTTCTATTATGAAAGCATATTTATGGGATGTGTTATCTGCAGGTATGCCCCACGCTTTGATTGTGGTTGTCAGTATGAGATCAGTGTGGAGTTGCTTGATCGGAGGAAAAACCCCATCTGTACTTTTCAGCCTCAGAAAGTTTTTTTTCAACAGTGGAATGATGAGCCGTGGTGTCAAGTGAGTAGAATAATGCTAACAGTCCAGTTAAGTTATTCCCCTATAATCAAACTAACAGTCTAGGCGCCATTGTCTCTGTATTTGTTCTGCTTTATTTCAGATGATACATGTCTTTAAGGATTATGGACCTGGGGTTCGGTTTATCCATTTCACCCATGGAGGGGTGGATACACAGTTTTGGGCAGGCTGGTATGGGATACGGGTCACCAACAGTAGTGTGGAGATCTGTCCAGCTAAAGAGTGATAGTGTCTTACTGCATTCTTTTTTTCCCTTAAATTAACAGGCACAAAGGTGCACAAAGGATTTATAATGATGCAATATGCCATAAAGGAGACATATAACATTACAAAGCGCTGGGGTGTATGTACTTGGTTCCAATAAACGCTGTATGTTACACTGTTAAAATGAGGGACCTTAGTCTGCAACTATTAAGTACAGCCATGCACTTCTTTTGAAATAATCAGTTTACTTGAAGGATTAGTTCACTTTCAAATTAAAAATGTAAAATTGACCCCCATCTCACCCAAGATGTTTACGTCTTTCTTTCTTCAGTCGAAAAGAAATTAAGGTTTTTGATGAAAACATTCCAGGATTATTCTCCTTATAGTGGACTTCAAATGGCTACCAAACGGTTGAAGGTCAAAATTTCAGTTTCAGTGCAGCTTCAAAGGGCTCTACACGATACCAGACGAGGAATAAGGGTCTTATCTAGCGAAACGATCGGTCATCTTCTTAAAAAAAAAAAAGTATATGCTTTATAAACAAAAATGCATGATTTCACGTAATACGTAAAAATCCATGACTTCACGTAATTACGTTGAAAAAGTCACGCTTGACGTAGGCGGAAGTTAGGTTTCGAAAGATTTAAACATCCAGGATACGCACACGAAGTGACCATTTTAAACGAACACAAAGCCATTTGAATATGTGTCATTGAACATACCACAACTTTTGAACGGTCCTCCTTCTCCACATTTGTAAACACTGAGTGAGTCGGTACTTCTGCCTACGTCAAGCGTGACCTTTTCAACGTTATTACGTGAAGTCATGGAATGTCTAAAGAATCATGTTTCACCACTGTTTTCTGAATTGGTCAGTAGGTGTCAGAACTCTCATAGGGCAAACACACGAGCCACTATTAGTGGTGACTGTCTTGTTCCAATGTATAAAACCTCTTTTGGCCAATCTGCTTTCTCTGCAAAGGGGCCAAAACTCTGGAATGCTTTACCTACTAATTTAAAACTAGAGACCAATGGTAATGCTTTTAACAGAGGACTTAAACAATGGTTAAAAACCAAACAACAGTGCTCACATGAATAGTTCTTCATACCAAATTATTAGTGCGATATTGTCTGATTATGTTGTTTTTGCTTTATAGCTTATGTAAATAATTTTGAATGTATTGTTCCTTCTTTTTTGTAATTTTATGGTACATATATTTTTTCCCCCTTTTTAGTTTTTTATTAGTATTGTTATTATTACTTTTGTTGTTAACATTGTTGTTATTAGTATTGTTATTGGTTTTATTTGATTAATTTACTTCTTTTTTTGCTTTTGCTTTTGCTTTCTGAAAAGCCTCCCGTGGACTGGTGTTGAAAATTTGCACGTGTGCTAAAACACTTAAGCAAGTGCATGTGGTTTGTCCAATGTAACTGTGATGTCCATGTTAAATACAAAATTTAATAATAATAATTATAGAAATGTTTAAAAAAAATAGTATTTTAGATGGAAATAAGATAAAGACCCTCGATCATGTCATGATCTATTCTGTCGTGAGGCGTTCAAAATTGTGGACAAGCCAGTTCCACCGTAAAATAACCTCATCGTTTTTTGAACTGGTTCATTAAAACTATCTGATTCAGGAAACGAATCCGAATTCTAATCAATTTTAGCGAGCATGAGGGAGGCGAATGGTGCTTCTCAAACGGAAGGCTGCATCTTAAAATTCAGATGATCTCAGTACGGACTCGTTTTCTTTCAGTTTATTTTCATGAATTTAAATGTGTGCAGCCTTCCGTTTGAGAGGCACCCATTGATAAGCTTTGTTGAACTGACAAAGGCTCTGAATGAGGAGTCGATTCCTCTTGATGGAATCGACTCTCAATTCAACGCCTCGGAATCGATTCCCAGCCCTAGTGTCGCGCTGGTTCAGCGGCCTCGTTTCGCTTCGACAGCTTTCAGCCTCACCCTGCTTCGATCTACTACATTAATAAATCATTAGCTCATCCATGAACATGATTTCTGCCCGAGTCCCGTCGGATTGCATCGGCTGTGGGGATGAAGACGACAACTTTTTATTTATTTATTTATTTTTATTATGCTTTAAACAACATATACAAAACAATACAAAGCATGGGTAACAAAGGATAAAAGAAAAGGGAAAAAAAATATATATATACATACACATCCATATACATATATACACACATAATCAGAGACATGCATGACCTTTACATTACTCAAATATTTTGAAGACAGAACACAAACTGACAGTTTTTATTGCCTTTCTATTAGTACTATGTTGAATAGTACACAAGTAATTTTCCAACTCTTTAAAAAAACACTGTAAAACAGGGTTTTTTGTTTGAAAATGTACACTTATGAATGTGAAACTTAATTAACAAAATAAACAGATTAATAACAAAAACTTTGTATGAAGACGACAACTCCCATGATTCCACACTCTGTCACAGCGTCATCTAACTAGCCTTTGTTTTTTTGTTTTTTTTATTAAACAAAACAAACATTAAGGCAGTACAATGATCAAAATCATAAAGACAAAAACAGAAAAACAACAGAATACACACAGATTTGTTGCCAGGGTAACAACCACAAAAAAACAAGGTAATAGAATTACATCTTAAGAAGGCAAAAAGGAGGAATATAAAGATACTGTTTTCATAGCTTTCAAATTAACAGAACTTTGGATAGTTTCCACATACTTATCCAAGTCCACTTTAAATAAGGAGAAGAG
>NW_015505866.1:46535-64833 GCF_001515645.1 Sinocyclocheilus grahami
TATTTATTTTTTTAAAACAACATATACAAAGCATGGGTAACAAAGGATAAAAGAAAAGGAAAAATATATATATATATATATATATATATACATACACATCCATATACATATACATATATACACACATAATCAGAGACATGCATGACCTTTACTCAAATATTTTGAAGACAGAACACAAACTGACAGTTTTTATTGCCTTTCTATTAGTACTATGTTGAATAGTACACAAGTAATTTTCAAATATGGTTCTATAAAACGTACATTTACTTACGTTTTTACAGGCACTAAAACGTACAAATACTTACGTATTTTCTGCCTCTAAACGTACAAATACGTATTTGCAGAATTTTAACGTACAAAACTGACGTTTTGTATAACGTCAGTTTTAACGCATAAATTAATGATGTAATATTTTCCGGTGTTCTCTTTTGAATAGTCAAACAATCCAAAGAAAGCATAAAACAAAAAGAGAAGTCACTTACAAAAGATTGAATAAACACTAAAAAGTCTGACCAAAATGTTTCTGTGTAGGAGCATTGCCAAAACAAATGAAGTCTTCTTCAGAAGAATGACAAAAACAGCAACTCACTTCAATGTCTGACTTATATATCTAACTAGCCTTTGTCTCTTTGTTTGTTTTGAATACGCGCCCTCTAGCGGCGAAAATTACATACTGTCAGCTTTGACTGATCACGGGTCAAGAATAAGGAGAGATGACTAACAAGTCCATGCTGGAGTATTTGCTGCTCAACAGATTCTGAGCTCATTGACAAATATCTGATCTTGTAAGATGTGCTTGCTCCCTTTACACAGAGTGTGTGTGATCGCGAAATCGAAAGTGAAAGTAAACAGCGCAAACGCTCATTAAAAAATATGTAAATACACCGCATCCTGAGCGGCTTCCTGATGCGCCAAAATTATACACAATATTAGAATGTTTAAAGGAGTGGACACGAAAATCACGGGAGCGAAAAGGCACGGAAGGCTACCTGCTGCCATCAGAGCAAGTGTAATTACTGCATTCTTTCTTTTTTAATCTTCATTGAAGTCCTTTATTCGGTACATATCGCATTTCATTTGGATCAGAACTGCAAATCCATTGCTCATCCTATTATTTCTTTCCACATTTTAAAATAAAAAGCAAGTCATCAAAATATGAAACAACACAAAAAGTCTGGGAATTATATAGCGATCAAAAGCACAAGATAATGTGAAAAATCCTTTAGATATTAAAATCATTGCCAAATGGCCATAATGAAATAAATGGTAATGTTATAATAAACTGTTATCACACCAGAGAAGGCAATGCCATGTCAAAATGTTTCAATCTGCTTCTAGGAAAGAAGATAAAGGTTGAAAACACGTGACGACAACCTGACATCAGAAATAATAAAGCTGCACTCACGCCCTGTCGAAATGACCGAAGGTTCAAGATGACAACACTTGGCGAGTTCTCGGTGGGACTGGAATTATGGAACTAAACATAGCGCTAGAGATGAACGCAGCAGAATCTCGTTAAGCACTGCGAAACTTGGCCAATGTTTTTTTGTAGAGGAGCTAAAGCCACGCCTACTTCTCAAAAAGTATGAGAAGAGACAGAAAAACTAACGGGCAATTATTTTCCTCGATAACTGAACGATGGCCAACAACAACAACGGGGAAATACTGGACAATCGCTCCGATGAGAACACAGCCTGCGTGACGGAAACTGACGAGACTCAGTCGGTATGACATAACATTTGTATTCTTTGTAAACATCAGAGGGTTTGCTTGATGGTGTGCCAATAACAGTAACTCAAAGCGCGTCGGCATCGAAAAACTGTAAAAGATGTCGGAACACCTCTAAAAAGAGTTGCTCATTTTGCTCGTGACTTTTAAATATGCTGTTCAAAAGTTTGGGATCAGTAAGATTTGTAATGTTTTTTTTTTTAAAGAAGTCTAATCAAGGCTGCATTTATTTGATCTGAAATACAGAAAAATCTGTAATACTGTGAAATATTGCAATTTAAAATAATGGTTTTCTATTTTAATATAGCCTACTTTAAAATATAATTTATTGCTGTGATCAAATCTGAATTTTCAGCATCATTACTCCAGTCTTCAGTGTCACATGATCCTTCAGAAATCATGCTAATATGCTGATTTAATATCAATATTGGCAAGAGTTTTGCGGCTTCATATTTTTTTGTAACCTGTGATAATTCTTTCAGGATTCTTTGACGAATAAAACGTTAAAAAGAACAGCATCTATTCAAAATAGAAATCTTTTGTAATATTATACACTACCGTTCAAAAGTTTGAGGTCAGTCATTTTTTTTCTTTCCTTTTTTGAAAGAAATTAATGCTTTAATTCAAGAAGGATGTGTTAAATTGATCAAAAGTCATAATAATCTATTCTACATATAATATATTCTAATATATTGTTAGAAAATATTTCTATTTTAAATAAACACTGTTCTTTTTTACTTTATTCATCAAATAATCTAAAAAAAGTATCACAGGTTCCAAAAAATATTAAGCCGCAAAACTGTTTACAACATTGATAATAAATCAGCATATTAGAATGATTTCTGAAGGATCATGTGGCAATGAAGATTGGATTAATGGCTGAGGAAAATTCAGCTTTGCATCACAGAAATAAATTATATTTTAAAGTATATTAAAATAGAAAACCTGTATTTTAAATGGTAATAATATTTCACAGTATTACTGTATTTTATGTATTTTTGGTCAAATAAATGCAGCCATAATGATCAGAAGAGACTTCTTTAAAACAAATTAAAAATCTTACTGATCCCAGGGTCAGTCATTTTTTTTCTTTCTTTTTTTGAAAGAAATTAATGCTTTAATTCAAGAAGGATGTGTTAAATTGATCAAAAGTCATAATAATCTATTCTACATATAATATATTCTAATATATTGTTAGAAAAGATTTCTATTTTAAATAAACACTGTTCTTTTTTACTTTATTCATCAAATAATAATAAAAAAAAGTATCACTGATCAAAAGTCATAATAATCTATTCTACATATAATATATTCTAATATATTGTTAGAAAAGATTTCTATTTTAAATAAACACTGTTCTTTTTTACTTTATTCATCAAATAATACTAAAAAAAAGTATCACAGGTTCCAAAAAATATTAAGCCGCAAAACTGTTTACAACATTGATAATAAATCAGCATATTAGAATGATTTCTGAAGGATCATGTGGCAATGAAGATTGGATTAATGGCTGAGGAAAATTCAGCTTTGCATCACAGAAATAAATTATATTTTAAAGTATATTAAAATAGAAAACCTGTATTTTAAATGGTAATAATATTTCACAGTATTACTGTATTTTATGTATTTTTGGTCAAATAAATGCAGCCATAATGATCAGAAGAGACTTCTTTAAAACAAATTAAAAATCTTACTGATCCCAAACTTTTGAACAGCAGTGTACATATTTATATTTTTCATTTCAAGAGACGTGCTTTATTAAAATTCAACATTTTCCGTGTTGAAATAACACTATTCACAAAATCATTCACATGAGGCATACATGTTGATCTTGTGCAGAAAACTCCTGGCATCCTTTTATCCAGGAAACTCTGCTATGCCGTTGGAGGAATGCCTTATCAAATGACTGGAACCGCCAAGGGCTTTTTCATGCAGATCTTTTTACTGGATGTTGTGAAGGTGTGTATATATGAATAAAAGATGTGGTTTTTAGCAGCTGCCAGTAATGAATACCATATATACCATATATCCTCTGTACAAATTCAGTTTCACAGTGGCCAGTTTACACACAATTGTGTAAATGTGCCACATTATATTATGTGCATGATGCTCCATCCTCAACACTTCCTCACTTTGCATGTCATGTTTGCATGCCATGTTCAACACTACTACAACTCTAAACTGTTAGCACAGGAAGTATGTTAAAGGGAATATGAAAGATCTTGAGAAAGTTCATATATTAATATACTTTAACACCATGGTAGAACATTGTGTAACTGCATTTTATACTACAAAAGAAATTATGTTACAAAAATGGTGCACAGTAAGTATGTTAGAAGAGATTTTCTTCTGGTCATATGTTTGTTATAGATGGGAGCTTTCTCTGCATCCATCATTCTCTTCCTTGGTCGAGCTTGGGATGCCATTTCGGATCCTCTGATTGGATATGCCGTGAGCAAGAGTGGCCGGACCAGAATTGGCAAACTTATTCCTTGGTGCGTGTACTGGTTAATGTCAGAATGGGTGTGAAGCACTTCCTCCAATCTCATTGAAATATTTCACAGCTGGACCACAGGTTGCTTACATGTGTATTACAAATGTTGAGCATATAAATGGTAATAGATGGTGTACACTTTCAAAGACATTTTTTAATATGCCGATTGTTCATCATGTGCCACTCTGCTTATCCACACTCTTTACGTAGGATTGTGTTCACAATGCCACTTGGGGTCCTGTCATACGTTATGCTCTGGTATACCCCACAGGACACCATGTCCTCTGCCTTCAGTTTCGGCTGGTACTTCACATGGTGCTGTCTGTTTGACACCTTCATGAGTGTAAGCCCAATATTATCTGCCTATAGTTTTCTGTTGTTTTACACATTCAGTGTTAAGGATGTTCAGTAGTTAAGGACATTTCCTGCATAGGGGGAAGACTAAATGTAAATTAGTTTTGAACTGCAAACAAATATACAGTGACACTATAGTTTCCACCTCTTTCCTGTGAAGTACTCATGGTGAGTCAATTTAGTACTCACCACAGCAGTTTTCAAACAGCTGTGTTTGCTTATATAATGTGTTATATGATTCATGACTCCAAAACATTTAATTCTCTCTCTGTCTCATTCAGTGCTACCATGTGCCATATTCTTCCCTAAACATATTTCTGGGGGGAAATGAGAAGGAATAGTCTTAAACGGCAATCGTTGTGGTCAAAGCACCAATAGTAGATAATTAGATTGTGGCAAGCTGATAGAATTGCAATATATCTTTCTAAATGTTAATGCAAAGTCAACTATCTTAAATCTTCAATTATACTGTATGTTAGGGTTCGATGAAACAGCTTACAGAAACACATGTTAGTTTCAAAATAAGATAACTGACTTCAAAACGAAAATCTGAAAATATTCAGCCATTGGCAATGGGATTTCTTGTAAAAGGATTTCATGCCCTGTGACTCTCTAGTGTACAACATTAGCATTATAGCATTCATTCTGTCATTCACAGTCACAAATAAATGACTGATCTAATTGCTAATCTAATAGCCCCATAGCATCAGAAATTCATGAGATTTGGCATGTTACATCCAAATATACTGGTGTCCATATACATTCACAAGAAATAAGCCAATTAGATATTATGGGATATTATTATATATATATATATATATCTGCTTAACGATTAAATGAATTATAAATCTGTTAATGAACTTGATTGAACTTATTGCCAGGAGCACCTTAAGATAGAGTAGGCTATAGAAATTTTATGTGAAGCAGACAAGCATACTAAGAGGAGGGGGGCAGAAAACTTTGAAACTTTCTTCATTGCTTAGAGCCCTGACAATCATTACTGTTACAGTCAGATCCTCTACAATCTTTTTCTATCAAGCACCGATCTAAGAACAGGTCAAAATCTCAAAATATTCTAAATTCAAATGATCATTTGTGTATAAGTAACACCATTCATGTGGGCCATTCATAACTGAATTGATGGATACCTTTCATAGTCCTCCTGAATTTGAATTTAATTTGAATTGAGATTGCAAACGGTAGAATCACTATTCAAATTTTCATAAAGAAGTTGAATTAAAATGAATTGGAATTCTACGGAATTCCTAAGAGGCCATGGATTATTATTTTTCTTGTTTTCTCGTAATCATATAAAAAGTTGTTTTCTTGTGATCACGACTTTATTATCTCCTGATCTCAACATAACGAAAGTTGTTTTCTCATTATCATGACTTTATTTTCTCGTGATCTTTAGATAACGAAAGTTGTTTTCTTGTTATCACGACTTAATTTTTTTCTGATCTCGACATAACAAAAGTTGTTCTCTAAGTTACACAACAGCGCCAACAGGTGGCAGTAGGAACCTGAATATAGGCTAACTGATGGGGTGTTATACTGTATATCCACCTTGTATGCGTTTGGGACAGAATAAGGACCTTCTTCGTGATCGCTATTAATTGTGCAGTATTGTTCATTACTAACATTTAATTAATGATTATTTTGTGTAGGCTATCTGTTATTGTTAAGTTAGTTTAGTATTTTCTACATTTCTTTGTAGGAAACCACACACACACACACACACACACACACTCTCTCTCTCTCACACACACACACACACACACACACACATAAACACTCTTTTCAAACAGCATCCCAAGCTTGTAACGCACATGATATCAGTCAGCATATCCTACATGACTAATAAAAATCACAAACAAATTATATATAATTTTATTTCAAATAAAAGGAAAATAAAGTTGAATCCAAACAGCTCTAAAATATATTAGAACAGTTCTCTGCATCCTTCTGAAGGCAGCCTGTGATTGCGGTGTTGCTTTGACCATTTAACAAAATGTTTAGCATACTGTCTCTGGAAAAAAATGAACAGTGATTGATTAGCTTATATTTATTTATTGTAGACCTTAAAATATCCACGTGAAATATCCACAGCATACAGTATAAGAGAGCATGGTTTATCTGTCGATCAGATGCGTGTCAAAGTTGCATTCATTACTATAGCAGCAGTTAAACGCATTGTGTTTTAAATTTCAAACAATCATTGTAAAAAAAACTACTTTTGTTATGTTGTGAGACAAATAGTCTTTGGTTGAGATCATGAGAAAATTAAGTCGTGATCACAAGAAAACAAGAAAGAAAAATAATCATAATCCATAGCCTCTTAGGAAAGCAAATAAAAAAGAAAAACTATGAATGTTGGTTCGTCATAGTCTTCGAAAGTTTTGAAAAAAAAGTTTAAAAAGTTTTGACATTTGAAGGTTTATATTCCTTACAGACAGAGAGAACAACAGCTAGCTAGATAGATCATACTTCCTTTTTTATTATTATTATTTGTAAGCAGGATACATTGGAAATAGAGAGCAGAAACTTATATAGTGACGTGACGTGGCCAAGTATGGTGACCCATACTCTGAATTAGTGCTCTGCATTTATCCCATCCAAAGTGCGCACACACACAGAAGTGAACACACACACACACACACCGTGAACACACAGGGCAGCCATTTTTTGCTGTGGCACCCGGAGAGCAGTTGGGGGTTCGGTGCCTTGCTCAAGGGCACCTCAGTCGTGGTATTGAAGGTGGGAGAAAGCACTGTACATTCACTCCCCCCACCTACAATCCCTGCCGGTACGAGACTCGAACCCGCAACCTTTGAGTTACGAGTCCGACTCTCTAACCATTAGGCCATGACTTCCCCCTATATAGGCTATAACCTTAACTGAAATCTATTTCCTGTATAAAAAATAACTTTGTTCTCTCTCACGATACAGGAATGGGCATGGAAGTGTTCACTACACTGGTGGGAGCTGCCATTCAGGGTCAGATAGTGGGGGTGCACCATGCCAAGAGGACACACGTCTGCAGTTTACAGAATGGCACGCAAGGGCCTTCTGGGAACCACACAGACTCACTGGATGACATATCTGACACTCTACAAAATACAGTGAGGCACAGAGAACATCCTATTCCCATTGTGTCAAGCACATATGGATAGTGGAATTTGTTATTAGTTATTGCTTGTGAAATGGCCACACATATTGACTGTGAACTATCAAGGCAACTGTTTTTCCTAAATTCATTATTTAGTCATGTGTTGAGGATAAGATACTTCCTTGTTTTGAGCATATGTAGGCCGTTTCTCTGGAACTGTTGTACCAGAGAATGTAGTGCCTCCAGATTTAAATATCATAAAGATCATACTTTAAATATGACATTAGAATACTGTGTCTTAACTCAGTAACTAAGTATATTCTGTTATATTTCCAGAAACAGGAAGTAGACTCTTTAGACTAGGTATTTTAAGATCAACGTTGTTCTTCCCAGTTTTCTCATTTCATAAGTTCTGATGTTGCACAGTGTCTGGATATCCACTACAAAAGGTTCAAAAGTTTGGTGTGTCATGGTTTAGCCAATGAAGATGACGAAGGTAATTCAAAATAATAGTTAAGTTGATTAAACTTAAAAGTAAATAGTAAATCAGAATACCTCAGAGAGCAAACGCAATGTAACAGCGTGTATTACACAAACATCACCAGAAAAAGAACTGATAGAAACTGAAGGCTTAAGTGGAGTGGAGCTGATGAAGGTGAATGATGGCAGGTGTGGATGATAGAGCAGTGTGGGCAGATGGGAGCCAGGAGGGATCATGGGAAATGTAGTGTAGAGGTGACAAACTAGATCATGACTGAATCCAATAGAAATACAAACAATAAACATAACCAAAGACTCAGACTATGACATGGGGTCAGAAAGATTTTTTTAATGTTTTTGAAAGAAGTCTCTTATCCTCGCTAAGGTTGTATTTATTTTATCAAAAATACAGTAGAAACAGTAATATTGTTACATATTATTACAATTTTCCATTTTTATATATTTTAAAATGTAATTTATTCGTGTGATGGCAAAGCTAAATTTTCAGCATCATTACTCCAGTCTTCAGTGTCACATGATCCTTCAGAAATCATTCTAATATGCTCAAGAAATAATATTATTTGTTGCTCTAGAAACATTTCTTCTTATGATCAGTGTTGGAAACAGTTGTGATGTTTCATATTTTTGTGGAAACAGTAATATATTGTTTCAGGGTTCTTTATTTGAAATACAATACTCTTGTAACATTTAAAATGTCTCTGCTCTCACTTTTGATAGATTGAATGCATCCTTGCTGAATAAAAAATATTAACTTAAAAAAAAAACTTTCTGACCCCAAACTTTTTAACAGTAGTGCCATTTGTCTTTTCATTTCTACAGAGAAGAGCCTATTTGACTGGAGCATTAGTATTGGGAATGCTGTACTTTCTGTGCTGCCTCATGCTTTTTCTTGGAGTGAAGGAGCAGTTGGGTAGGTCCAAATGAGTTAACATGAGTTAAAATATCAGATAAGTTGTGTTAACCATATATTCTTGCAGCCTTCACTAGGAGTACCACATCAATTTTGAAACACATACACTGTAAAACCGAACAGTGAAATTAATTAAATGAAATTAGTTTATTTCACTCAAACAATAAGGAAAGTTAATTGGACTTTATTGAAAAAAGTTCTGTGAACTCAACATTTCTTGTAGTAACCTGAGCTTAAAATGATTGCGTTTTCTAGTTTCCCGCATGCTTTGCATCAGACAATATAAGGAAAATAATTGTTGAAATTAAGTGTTATTTTGTGTGTTTTTGCACAAGTTTAGCATGGGGAGACATAAGTTAGTATATAATGTTGTATTATGTTAGGATTTACAGAGGCTTCTGTTGTGTTGGTTTTGTAGTGTTACTGTTGTAGTGAAGAGTAGAGCCTGTGGTTAGGTTGAGGATGGACAGCAAAGCTTTAAGACTATTTATACTGTATGTTATTTTACTATTTACATGCAAGTGTATAGTGGGAGTCTTTTTGATAGCTATATTAGCACATGCTAGTGTGCTGTTGCAGTGACTAGACTGATATAATGACTTGCATGTGTCTACATCTCATTTTAGCCCCACTGAGTAAACTGGACCGAATAAGTGTCCCCTATCTAACTGGAATGAAGATGGTGGTGAGACACACTCCATATGTGTGGCTTGTATTTGGCTTCCTTTTTGCTTCACTTGCCTTCCAGGTCAGAAGTTTTTCTGTTTAAATTATGAATGAATTTGGAAGTGCTTGTGGTTGATATCAAAATACCAAAAGTGCCCTGTCTGTTACGTAATATGGTTTTGATAGCCATAGTTATAGAGACAACAAATGGATTTTATTAAGTATGACAGAAGTCATGATAAGAATATTTGTTTCAGATGGCTCAAGGAAATTTTGCCCTCTTCTGCACTCACGCAGCAAATATGGGAGCATATTTCCAGCATCTTGTTCTCATACTATTGGTGAGGGATTTATTATTTCTAATTATTATTATATGAAAGTATTATTATTATTATTTTATTATATGAAATACTACAATGAACTAGTTTACAAAATCTGACATGTAAAGAAAAAAAGTTGATTCATTTGTTCATATTAAATATTTTTACTTGACCTATTAATTAAGATGTTACAACATGAAGCTAATTAAATCATGCAAAATAAATTATAAAATGTACATTATATTAAATCACAGTATTAAAATGTTTTTGAATCGTCTTAGATTTATCTTACAAATTACTTCTAAAATTATACAGGTTTAACGATTAATTTTTAATTATGTAGCATGGTATGTTTTTCATGGTAGTTTAATTATTTCTGCTCTTGTACAGACATCAGCTACAATATCCATCCCAATGTGGCAGACACTACTGGTCAAAAAAGGCAAGAAGACCACCATATTCATCGGCCTATCAGTGAGCACCACTCTTTGTTATTGGTTGTTTAATGGTTGCACAAAAATGGAATTGGAGTGCTGTAACAAATATATCTGTAGGGGATTTACAGTTAAACTCAAGGACCATGTATGATGAATGAAGACCAGGAGTCAGAGATTAAATCAATTGAAGAAAAATTTACTGAAGAAAAGAGTTTGCAGTTTCATCAGCAGAAGTCAGCTTCAATACTCGCGAGGAGTTCGTAGGCCGCTCTGCATTCATTCTCAATACAGAAGTACTCTAACAAAAGGTCATTGCCTTCTTGCCTGGGGATTTCAATCATGCAGACCTAAAGAGTGTGTTCCCAAAAATACGTCATTACTTATAGGTAAAAATTATTCTGATTGGTCAAATCGTAGAAAAACAAAACCATTTTTTAAAGAACATTTGAACGATTCTCGATTTTTACGATTTTTAACTAGTCAACTTGAAAATGTAACTACAACATGATTCAAGTAAAGTTTTCTTTATTAGCCCTCTAGTTCTAAATTTCTATTCCAAGTGCACCACACATGTAGTTGTCAACATGATGTAAATGTTAAACAAATCACTTGTTAAATATCTTTGCAAAAAAGATGCATAAACTATAACTACATATTGTACAAACTTGTCTTATACATATTATGTGTTCAGAAATAATACAAGGAAAATGCTTTTTAAAAAATCTCAAAAGTCAAGGTAATTCATATTCAAAATGACTGAAGACATCAGTAGACTATTATTAACTATAAATGTTCTGTAAAAACAATGAACAGACGCTTTCAGCCTGTCACCATGATGCAAAAATGAAATATCATACATAGAGTAGTAGTTGTTTACAGGTTTTTTATTAGATTACGCTGCTTTTCCATTGTTTTTTCTATGTAAACATGGACGCATTTGACTGTTGTGCTTGCATCTCTTGCAGCGTTTCATGCATGAAACGGCATTCTAAAAATGTGGCGCTTTATAAAAAATGTAATTGTGGCAAAACATTAAATTCGAATTAATGAGTCAAATCTGAAAAATCACCCAGCCCTACTTCTTAGGTTATTTAGGTGACAAGCGTTTAGAGTTCACACGCAACGCGCTGCTCCCGAGACATATATCTGCCATCCTTGTGTCAAGATCTGCATACGAGTTCTCCCTCCTGGGTGCTGGCCTTAATCCGGCACAGACTGATACCAACACACATACAGAGAGAAACCCTTATCTACTTCAAGGTCGAGTAGTTAGACTCTTACTCTTATCAGGTACTGATCCCAAAACACAGACAATTAGTGCAGTTTCTCAGAGAGAGAAAAGGAGAGAAGCTCAGACCATATTCAGCTTTATTCTTTAATATACAGTCATAGAAAACAACCTAAATGTTCTGAGTACACGTTGGTCACATAGACAAGAGGCCCTGCTGCCTTCTATGATATAGGCAGAGACCTTTAACCTGAGAGGAGTAAATAGTTAACATATGGAAAAGCTTCTCACGAACAAGAAAAAAACATTCTAATAGCATAGTTCATCTTAGTGACTATTAAGAGTATATGGTAGATCATAACTTTATTCAATCAATTAAAACATAAGAGGTTAAATACTGATTAATAATTAATACTTTTAAATATAATCACTCCAAAAAATATTATACATATATATACACACATACAGAGTTCTGGCATGAAACTCTAGATGGCGCAGTCCGATAGGTCTAACTCAATCTGACCTAATGACATCATTATCACATGGCATAGCTGATTGGTTCTCTCCTGTATCGGTAGCCAATGAGCTCGCCACTCAACATTCAAATATATGACTAGTTCTTGCCGTAGCAGTTGCAGCTTGCTTCAGAAACCCTCCACCTTCCCCAGCTCCACCTGTATAGATCTGCTACGAGGTGATTTATGTATGCTATATGGGGGTTATTTCATGTACGTTATATTTGCAGCAGCAATATTTCTTACATGCTCACAGCAGCATGTTGTGGCTGTATTGGCAGTAGCAAGTCTCGGTACTTGCTCTGCAGCAGCAGCAGCATAGCAGATCTATTCCACCAAGACCAAATACCATGCCAATCCCTCCGAGAGTTGTCATGAAAGAAATATATACAGTATCTCACAGAAGTGAGTACACCCCTCACATTTTTGTAAATATTTTATTATATCTTTTCATGTGACAACACTGAAGAAATGACACTTTTCTACAATGTAAAGTAGTAAGTGTACAGCTTGTATAACAGTGTAAATGTGCTGTCCCCTCAAAATAACTCAACACACAGCCATTAATGTCTAAACCGCTGGCCACAAAAGTGAGTACACCCCTAAGTGAAAATGTCCAAATTGGGCCCAATTAGCCATTTTCTCTCCCCGGTGTCATGTGACTCATTAGTGTTAAGTCAAGTCAAGTCACCTTTATTTATATAGCACTTTTAACAATACAGATTGTGTCAAAGCAACTGAACAGCATTAATTAGGAAAATAGTGTCAATAATGCAAAGTGACAATAGTAACACTAGTAACACTCATTGTGTAAACACTCAACAGTGTTACAAGGTCTCAGGTGTGAATGGGGAACAGGTGTGTTAAATTTGGTGTTATCGCTCTCACTCTCTCATACTGGTCACTGGAAGTTCAACATGGCACCTCGTGGCAAAGAACTCTCTGAGGATCTGAAAAAAAGAATTGTTGCTCTACATAAAGATGGCATAGGCTATAAGAAGATTGCCAAGACCCTGAAACTGAGCTGCAGCACGGTGGCCAAGACCATACAGCGGTTTAACAGGACAGGTTCCACTCAGAACAGGCCTCGCCATGGTCGACCAAAGAAGTTGAGTGCACGTGCTCAGCGTCAGCTGTACACTCACTACTTTACATTGTAGCAAAGTGTCATTTCTTCAGTGTTGTCACATGAAAAGATATAATAAAATATTTACAAAAATGTGAGGGGTGTACTCACTTCTGTGAGATACTGTATATATATATATATATATATATATATATATATATATATGAAATCCACCACGAGTCCAGAGTTCCTCTCCTTCATATATGTGTTATATCTGTTTCCACTTTTTCATCCCTCTTTCTCCTCTTCTCTGCAGGTTTATATCCCAGCTCTAATTATGATATCCCTAATGAAAAGTAATTTACCCATCTTCATTATTATGTCCATGTTAGCTGGTACGAGTCTGGCAGCCCTCTATCTAGTCCCTTGGTAAGGTAACTCTTATAAAATATCTCTTCTTCATTCTTAAAGCCCTCACCTCACCAACACACAACCCACACAATTATCATCATATATGTTATTATCATTATGACCATATTAACTTTGTCAAACTGCTGTATATAACCAGGTTAGTTATTTATTTTAGGTCAATGTTGCCAGATGTAGTGGATGACTTCAAAGTCAAGAACCCATCATGCCAGGATCTAGAACCATTGTTCTACTCCTGCTACGTTTTCTTCAACAAATTTGGAGGAGGCATGTCTGTTGGAATCTCTACTTTGATACTACAGTAAGAGCTTCCTCCAATCAGATTTTAATCCAAAACCTAAAGTTTCCAATTGATTTTACAATGGTTTGTTTAATGTTATCCTTATCTCTTTAGCTTTGTAGGATACAAACCTGGTGCTTGTAAACACAATACAGAGGTCATATATTCGCTGCAGATGCTCTTCGCTCCGATGCCAATCTGCCTGCTGCTCATTGGTTTGGTGATTTTTTGCTTCTATCCCATCAATGAAGAGCAACGGAGGAAAATCCAGGACGCATTACGGAAAGCAGGGTATGTACCTTGAGGTACCCGTTAGCATCTCGCTCAAAAACTATACTCTCATTCCGGCGTAATAATCAAGAAACGTTGCTGCCGTACCATGGGTGCAGCAGGCGCAATGATATTACGGTGTCAAGTTTTCAATAGGAAAAATATAGAAACTCTTTGGACATCTTTGAGAGAGATGCTAACGGTCTGATCAGATTCAATGATCTATGCTAAGCTACAGCTAAAAGTGCTAACGCCAGACCTGGAGATCGGCTGAATGGATTCGAAAACGGTAAAACTCAACTGTTTAACTCTAGGGGTGTTGGTGGAGTGTTCCTTTTAAGTCTTTACATTCATTTTCAGCACTGCTTACTATGTTCAAATATGTCTGCGTAGTATGTCTTCATTTTCTCACACTATGTTACAGTTTTGCATAAGTTGCAATAACTGTATTAACTGTGTCTTCACTGCCTGTTTTACACAGGACAGAGACCAGCATGAAAGGAGAAGAAGAACTGAGCCTATGAAGTAATCACTCACTATGTCACATTTCATTACTTATAAGGATTTCATTACTTTTGTAACATTCACAGGTTCTGAAACCGTTAATAATAAACAAGTTTTGTTTTCATCGTGCAGGGTGAATGTTTCTCAATCCTTTTCTAGAGGGATCCCAAAACCACTTAGGAATTTCACTAATCTTGTTACACCCGAGGTGAATAAAGGAGATATTCAAAACATGCAGTTCTGCAGCCTCAAGGCCAGAATTGATAAACATTAGTGGTCTTAAAGGTGCAGTGTGTAATTTCTGCACCATATCTAGACAGACATGGTGCATATCACTGGTTGCAACAATATTGCTGTGTGTAAAGAGTTTACACTCTTCAGAGTAATTAACCAACGAATGCCTTACTGATTGCTCTCTCTGCATCAGCACTGGTAATGATGATAATGATGTAAAAGTGTATAAATAAACAGCCATGTGTAAATATGTGAATGTTTTTTATTGCCATGCAGAAAACTGCACAGCACCATCTTGTGGCCAATAGTCTTAGGCCTTAAAGGACCAGTTCACCCAAAACATTATTTACTCACCCTTATGTCATTCCAGTCTTGTTTGACTTGCTTTCTTCTACAGAACACAAAAGAAGAAGGTTGATAACCAAACAGTTTTGGTTACCATTGACTTCCACTGTATCCATTTCATGTCAAAGTAAATTTTTCTTCAAAGAAGAAAGAAAGTCATACTGCTTTGGAATGACATGACTGAGTTAATGGTCGCAGAATTTTTATTTCTGGCTGAACTATCAATTTAAGACCAATTAACATGTGTTGACTTGTTGTGTTGTTCATGGAGGAGGCTTGGGAGGTGGATATGTGCTACTCCAGACACCCACATTACAAGACTACAGATGAAGTGAGTGTTGAGAGCATGTTATGTAACAGGTACTTCATAATGAGCTGGAGGCTAGAGGATGCAGGGGAGGTGAACATCTGCGGACTTAAACTAGTAACTGCCTGTGTTTTCCTGTTCTCATGCTGTGTGCTTGAACAGACAATATAAACAGACAATACATCTGCTTCATGGAAGCTAAAATAGTACTAAAGTAAACTAGACTTTAAAAACATTGTTTATTGCTGTCAGAGATAACTATTTGTCATACATATAGATACATATGGGATATGGCTGGGCTGAGTATATAGCAAAGGGGACGGGCTACATTTGTCAACAGCAGGGTTTATGTTAAACAAATGCAATGCAATTGCACCCTCTCCCCTCATTTACATTTTAAGTTTACCCAATAAGAACATCAGAAAAGTGACGTTACCTGAAGCAAAATCACATTTTAATAGTGACACTTATTGCAGTCTTCTTAATTCTGGGATTCTTGAGCAAATTACACCCTTTCTTAGTTTTAAAGTAAAACAGGCGCCAGTCATCTAGGGGTCTGGAAACATCTTGTGGCTGGATCCCCTCTCTTTGACAGCGCTCTCTCCAGTGTGCAGCACTGTCCACCAGCTCCTTCCACTCATGACACACCAGACGACAGACTCGCACCACCTGATGAGCAGGCAGATTCAGTAGGATCTCCTCAACAACCACAGCTAGAGGAACAGCTGAACGCAGACCTGAGCACTGACAGAGAAAGATAGATGCAGTTCTAATCTTGTTGGAAAATCCAGCTCTGGAACATGGTTGCTGGTTTTTAGCTGGATATCAACTATAATCTTCCAAAACCCAGTTTGGCCACTTTAAGCTGGCAACTGGTTTATTGAAGAAAACACATAAATAAAACAAAAAAATAGCTTGGGTTCGGTTATAACATGTTTAATTGATGTTATTAACCCTGAGTCTTGTTACAACTAACTCAGAATTTTGTAGCCTTGAACTAGCTCACCTTACAGCTAATAGCCAACACATTAGCACCAACAACTTGCTTGAAAAATATCTACACAGACACACAATAAACATAATTTAACTTTGATGAGTTTGACTACAAAGCAGGGACTGCCATCACACACAAAAAATGAAGTATAAAAAGTTACTTTCTTACCTCAAAATGAGTTTTTCTCCTCTAAAATCTGCTGACACTGTTTCCTTCCACTCAACTTTCTGTTAGCATGCTTGGATACAGCACTCTGTGAACAGCCAGCTTCTTTGCCAATGAATGTTTGTGGCTTACCCTCCTTGTGAAGGGTGTCAATGACTGTCTTCTGGACAACTGTCAGATCAGCAGTCTTCCCCATGATTGTGTAGCCTAGTGAACCAAACTGAGAGACTATTTTGAAGGCTCAGGAAACCTTTGCAGGTGTTTTGAGTTGATTAGCTGATTGGGATGTCACCATTGAATTTATTTAATACACAAGTTTCACAATTTGAGTTGAATTACTGAAATAAATGAACTTTTCCACGACATTCTAATTTATTGAGATGCACCTGTATATCTAGAGCCCTATATGATTTCTGCGATGCAACACAGAAACCACGGAATCCAGGCATAAAACCACAATTCACTGTATAATGCGGACTGTCACAGAATTTGGCCAATTTTGAATTAAACAATCAGGAAGTAGCGCTGCATAGCTAATCAAATTTAGATTGGGATATGGACTAACGTCAGTAGCCTAATTGTTCTGCGATCTTTCTTCACAATCAGAATAGGTGCATTTCTTTTTAAACGGACATTTGTATTTTTGATTTCAAGTTTGTTGAATAAAACTTTTCTTTCATTGCATTGCTTTTTGTGTCATTATTTTGGTGGTCGAAAGAACAGCAGTGTGTGGATGTCAAATGGACCTGAAGTTTTTGACGTCAGTTTGATGTGCATTTCTGTCCGAAATTGCCCCCTATACCCTTAAATAGGGCACTATTTGAGGGAACAGCCATTTTTAGTGGTGTCCGAAACCATAGTGGACGTTCTCGAGTGCACTCATTCAATCCCACAATGCACTGCAAAAACGAGTGTACAGCTGGTGCACGCTCAACGGCTAGAGAATGCCCATAATGCACCGTGAGAGTCACGCGCCGAATGAATTCCCGCATCTCGCCAGTAGGGATGGGCGATACCACTTATTTTGTTTATGATACGATACCGATATATTTCAAGGCAGTATCGTATATCGATACCGATAGATACTTCTGAACTAAACTTTTAAATTATGAAATTTATTAAATTATTAAATGAGTAAAATGGGTAATGATAACCACTTAACTTTATGTTTAAAACACATTTTAACAGTCAATACGCCTTAATTATAATTTATTAGGTTATATTTTTGTTTACACATGGTTCAAATGTGTTTTTGTTTACACATGATTCAAATCTACAAATACTACAGTTGAACTATGGTCATTTTAGTAAAACCATGGTTCATGTTCATAAGGGACTGCCAGTGACAAGCTGTTGCATCCATAAAGTGCAACCTTTTTGTTCTGACAGTGTATGACTTCTATTAACATTACAGAATAGAACATGATCTATATTATCTTTCA
>NW_015505866.1:66011-67228 GCF_001515645.1 Sinocyclocheilus grahami
AAAAAAAAAAAAAATGAGATTTGCAAATAAAAACACTCCCAAAGCGATATTGGAAATTTGCAGTCGAGAGTTCACAAAAATGTAAGTTCAGAAAATGTTGAATAAAACTGACACTAAAACACTAGTAAATGTGTTATTTGTGTGACTGGAATTTCGGCTTTCCATCACTAGTCGAACAATTATTCGCTACGATTATTGATCAGATATAAAAATAATACATTGTTTTTTTAAGCAATATTGCGAAATGGGTATCAGAGGAAGAGCCACGCCCACTTTGCAACATGTATAAGAGGCAGTAAACTATAACGGGCAACTCTTAGATAACTGAACGATGGCCAACAATAGTGTCAATATATTGGACAAGCAAACAGACGACAACATCTGTGCCACGGAAAATGACGACAATCAACCGGTATGACATTTGATAAAGAATTCTTTGTAAACCGCAGGTTTTGATGATGTAAATTACAGCTCTTCAGCGTCGAGGAAACTTAAAGATGTTGCTAATTTAAAACAGTAAGCATTTGAGAATAGACTAATGCTTTATTTCTCGTATTAACGTTGAAATATAGCATAATTCACAAAATCGTTGACATGAGAAGTTGATGCTTACATGTTGATCTGATGCAGAAAACTCCTGGCATCCCTTTATCCAGAAAACTCTGCTATGCAGTTGGAGGAATGCCTTATCAAATGACAGCAACCGCCAAGGGCTTTTTCATGCAGATCTTTTTACTGGATGTTGTGAAGGTAAGTATGAAAGGATAGAAGTTGTGATCTTTAGAAGCTGTCATTGGTGACCATATAGATCAGAACCTCTAACATACTCTACAAATTCAGTTTCACACCAGCCTTTTACACATGGTATCACATTAAATATATATCTTATGCATAACGTATAATCAAAGAGGCTGTGTTACATACATTGACCTTAAATTTTGAAGAAAGTATATACGCATTAGGGAAAAACATTTGGTTTTTAACACTACCACACCCATTCATTTTGATAGTGATCCAGGAAATCACCCTACACAACAGTAATATCAGTGTTATTGGCACTCAAATGCACAGATGACTTATTTCTATTTTGCTGGCTTTTTAACTGTGTAAATGTGTCACATGACATTCTGTGATCACTTTTGAACTTAATATAATGCAATCTGCCGTATCACTTAACATAGCTTCAATTTCCATTAGAATATTAGCAGAAATGTGAT
>NW_015505866.1:67407-78852 GCF_001515645.1 Sinocyclocheilus grahami
ATCAATTTATTAAAAGTTTAACACAAATTACATGTTTAAAGCCCTGTGAAATGTTTATTTTTTCCAACCTTATGTTTTATTGTTACCCAATTCTGTTTTAGCATGTGTAATTATCTGAAAGCATAAAAACAAGTTTAATTTATTCTTAAAAATAGCCTTATGATTTTTTTACTCAGAAATTCTGTGTTGTGTAGGCTATTTACATTTTTAAGGCATAAAACATTCATTTGTTATTCAGTTATTATTTGATTCCATTTACTTTTGAGAAACGACTAGCACTGTTTTTGCCATCCAGCTGGTCACAAGAGGATAGTAATGACCACAGCAGTGGTTTTTATATTTTTCCTCTAAATAAGATTTGGTTGAGGTGATTACCTAATCAGTACTTTATTAAGCAGAATGAGGTGTGCCTAGCATGGAATAACTGCCATACATGTAGAGATGCTGATATAAGAAAAAAATTGGAGTGGTCTCTTATTTCAGTATTATAAACAAATGCTAGAGCACATTATTGCATATAGTTGTTCATCCTATGGAGATAGAATTGTTGCATAATTCCAAATAAATAGATTATGATCCACAAATAAATGTAAAGAGATTAACAAAAATTAAACATATTGGCAAATAAATAGAATGTTTCGGATCCTCTGATTGGATATGCCGTGAGCAAGAGTGGCCGGACCAGAATTGGCAAACTTATTCCTTGGTGCGTGTACTGGTTAATGTCAGAATGGGTGTGGAGCACTTCCTCAACTCTCTTTTAGATGTTTCACTGTTTGACCAGAGGCTGCTTATGTTCATATTACCATGAATCATATAAATGATATAAATGATAGCATACTGTACTCAAATGGATTCTTTTAAAAATGCTGAATCTGCAACATTATGTGCCGCGTATCTACTCTGTGCTCAACTTCACTCTTTATGTAGGATTGTGTTCACAATGCCACTTGGGGTCCTGTCATACGTTATGCTCTGGTATACCCCACAGGACACCATGTCCTCTGCCTTCAGTTTCGGCTGGTACTTCACATGGTGCTGTCTGTTTGACACCTTCATGAGTGTAAGCCCACTATTACCATTATCTGTCCGCTGTGTTAACTGCTGCTTTACAGATTTAGAATAAAAGATGTTTGGCTGTTTAGGACATTTCCTGCATAGGGGGATGTTTAAATGGAAGTTATACTGTAAGTTATAGTTTGATGAAACAGCTTACAAAAATACATGCTAGTTCCAAAAGGGACAACTGAAAAGAAATCAGGAAAAATTTCCAACCATTCACACTGATTTAAGATTGCAATTAAAAGGATTTATATTACCTTAGTGTCAAACACCAGTATTGCACCCTTCATCTATCGTTTCCATTAATATAAATGGTTGTTAGTCCCTCCTAGTATCAGAAATTCGTGAAATTTGGTGTGAATGTCCTGTTGTCCTTGTGAACAAAGTTTTCTGAAAATATACTCACAAGATATAGGCCAATTTGTTATTATTATCCCATATCTGCTAAATGGTTAAATATATTAATATAATAATTATTTTGATAATTTTTTTGTCAGCTTTTCTTAAGATGGTACATAGCATGTTTTGTTCGAATCAGACAACGGCATACGAAGAATTAAAAAACTAGGTTGTTCAAAAAAAATGTAAATTGTGAAAAACTTTGAATTGCTATTTGAATTTGAATATAAGAAAGTAGAATCACAATGAACAAAAACTTACCAACATACACTTCAGCTTTGCCTCTGGTGACCTGAGTTTGATTGGGCCCAAGGTATTTTGCTGATCCTGTTACCCTCTCTCCGCCCCATGCTTTCCAGTCTGATCTGTATACTGTCCTATCCAAAAAATGCCCAACATATAACTTTAAAAAATGAATTGATATTCAAAGACATTCAAAAATGAAAAAATAAAAAATAAAGAAAAGCAAAGAAAAAAGAAAACTTTGAATGTTGGCTAGACAAAATCTTGTTTGATTGGTTTGAAAAATGTTTAAAAAGCTTGGAAATTTGAAGGTTTTGCAAACAGAGAGAACAATAGGTCTCTGTTATCCATGATGATACACTTCCTCAGCGAAGAAACATCAGCCAGAGATAGTGGAAATAGAGAGCAGAAACTTGGATATATAGGACATAACCTTAACTGAAATCTATTTCCTGTATAAAAAAGAACTTTGTTCTCTCTCACGATACAGGAATGGGCATGGAAGTGTTCGCTACACTGGCAGGAGCTGCCATTCAGGGTCAGATAGTGGGGGTGCACCATGCCAAGAGGACACACGTCTGCAGTTTACAGAATGGCACGCAAGGGCCTTCTGGGAACCACACAGACTCACTGGATGACATATCTGACACTCTACAAAATACAGTGAGGCACAGAGAACATCCTATTAATGCGTATAGTGGAATTAGTTTAGTATTGATGTTGCAAAGTTTTACCTGATTTGTCTTTTAATTTCTGCAGAGAAGAGCCTATTTGACTGGAGCATTAGTATTAGGAATGCTGTACTTTCTGTGCTGCCTCGTGCTTTTTCTTGGAGTGAAGGAGCAGTTGGGTAGGTCCAAATGAGTTAACATGAGTTAAAATGGTAACATCTGTTGTTTTGTATACCACATGTTCTTTCAGCTCCAATTGTGCATCAGTAAGTTTGAAACACATACATAAATACACTGCCTGGCAAAAAAAAAAATTGCTGTTTGGATTTAAATAAGCAAATACTTAAGAGTTTATGATTGCATCATTATTATTGCAGTGATGAACATGTTTCTGACATGTTATATGTTTGGCAACAATTCTTTTAACCCTAACTGATGCAGTGTGTAGCTTTTTATTTCTTAAAAAAATCATAGAAGACGTATCCCATGGCCATATTCCAGGATGCCAGTGCTAAGGATTATCAGGCTCAAACTGTGAAAGAGCAGTTCAGGGAGAATGAGGAATCATTTTCATGTATGAATTGGCCACTGCAGAGTCCTGACCTTAATGGGATAGTTCACCCAAAAATGAAAATTACCCCATGATTTACTCACCCTCAAGTCATCCTAAAAATTATTTTTAAAAAAACATCATAAAAAGTGCTCCACACGGCTCCGGGGGGTTTATAAAGGCCTCCAAAAGTGAAATGATGCGTTTGTGTAAGAAAAATATCCATATTTAAAACTTTATAAACCGTAATCTCTAGCTCCTCTAGCTGTTTTTCTTAGACAAATGCATCGATTCATTTCAGAAGGCCTTTATTAACCCCCCGGAGCCGTGAGGAGCACTTTTTATGATGGATGCACTTTATTTTGCTCAAAAATCTCAACCTCCATTCACTGCCGTTATAAAGCTTGGAAGAGCCAGGACATTTTTTAATATCACTCCGATTGTATTTGTCTGAAAGAAGAAAGTCATATACACCTAGGATGGCTTGAGGGTGAGTAAATGGGGTCATTTACATTTTTGGGTGAACTATCCCTTTAACCCCATTAAAAGTCTTTGGGATTTGGGGAGACTTTACAGACTGGTTTGCCTCAGGGTCAGATAGTGGGAGTGCTCCCATTGTCAATACAAGATCTCTACCAAAAATGAATGCAACTCTTGATAGAAATAATCTTTGTGACATTTCATGGTTCATTTCAAGGTTGTCAAACACAATACCACCGTAATCAAAGCTAAATGCAGTCCAACAAAATATTAGAGTGTGCAACTTTTTTTTGGCCAAGCAGTGTATTTGGCCAGTCGACTTAATGCAGTGACTTCAAGACTATTATAATGATTTGAATATATCTACTTCTCATTTTAGCCCCTCTGAGTAAACTGGACCGCATAAATGTCCCCTATCTAACTGGAATGAAGATGGTGGTGAGACACACTCCATATGTGTGGCTTGTATTTGGCTTCCTATTTGCTTCACTTGCCTTCCAGGTATGACATTTTTTTGTTTAAATTATGAATGTATTTTGATGGTTGTTAGACATAAAAATACCAAAAGAGCATGTTTGTATTGCCTAGAAAGATGCCCAGTTGTGTATGATAGTTTTGATATTATAGTCACAGAGTGGATTTAAATTAAATAATTTAAAAATATGGATTTTATAAAGTATGACAGCTACATAATGATAAGAATTTATGTTTCAGATGGCTCAGGGGAATTTCGCCCTCTTCTGTACTCATGCAGCGAATATGGGAGCATATTTCCAGCATCTTGTTCTTATATTACTGGTGAGGGATGCATTATTTCAAAGAGTATCGTAAGAAGTACTACAAGGAGCTATTTCTCCCTGATCTGATCCGTAAAAATAGCTTTCATAGGTGTAAACTTATGTAGCCAGGTTCCTTCAGTATATTAAATAATAAATAATATTTATATATTTTATTATATCCATTTAATTATATAATTATATTAAATCACAACATATTTTTTTTGGAATGGTCTCACATTTATGTTACAATTTACTTTTAAAATATTTATACCTTTAATTTTCAATTACATACAATTATATTGTTAGTTACAGACATGTAATCTATTCTTATGCAGACATCAGCTACAATATCCATCCCAATGTGGCAGACACTACTGGTCAAAAAAGGCAAGAAGACCACCATATTCATCGGCCTATCAGTGAGCACCACTCTTTATTTCTAATTAGACTATTCATGGCTGCACAGAAAGGAAATAGGAATGCTATAACAATTACTTTATATTTGTTTGTGAAGTTAATGTTAAATACAGCCCATCAGCATGCTATTAGTTTTTATATTTTTTATTTATTTTTTTAAACTGGAATAGTTTCCACTTTTTCATCCCTCTTTCTCCTCTTCTCTGCAGATTTATATCCCAGCTCTAATTGTGATATCCGTAGTGAAAAATAATTTACCCGTCTTCATTATTATGTCCATGCTATCTGGCACAAGTCTGGCAGCCCTCTATCTACTCCCTTGGTAATTTAACTCTCATGTAATGTCTCTTTTACTGTTAAAGCCCTCGCTCCACCAACACATATTCCACCCAGTGTTTTCCTCTTTATTGAAACGTTATGCTAACCCAGATGGTGGTCAGCTGGAAATTAGTTGTATATGTTCAACATTATAATGTTTGGTTGATTCAGAATGCCATCATACTGAAATTTGATTGCAACTGAAACTGAGACTCTCAGACCAGGCAACCTTTTTTTCAAATTTCTATTGTCCAATTTTGGTGAGCCTGTGCAAGTCGTAGCCTCAGTTTCCTGTTCTTAGCTGACAGGAGTGGCCTGTCACTCTGCTTCAAGGTTTGACGTGTTGCGCGTATCAGAGATGTTCTTCTGCATACCTTGGTTGTAACAAGTGGTTATTTGAGTTACTGTTGCCATTCTATCAGCTTGAACCAGTCTGATTATTTTCGCCTGACCTCTGGCATCAACAAGGAACTTTCACCACAGAAGGAAGCACTGATCTAAAAAAACAGCCCGTCTGGCACCAACAACCAATGCCACATTCAAAGTCACTTAAATCATCTTTCTTCCCCATTCTGATGCTTGGTTTGAACTTCAGCAGATCATATTGACAATGTCTACATACCTATATGCATTGAGTTGCTGCCATGTGATTAGCTGATTAGATATATGCTTTAATAAGCAGTTGAACAAGTGTGCCTAATACAGTGGTCAGTGAGTCTATATATATATTTGAATATGTACTGTATATGAAACGTCATACTGTATAACCAGTTTATTGATTTATTTTAGGTCAATGTTGCCAGATGTAGTGGATGACTTCAAAGTCAAGAACCCATCATGCCAGGATCTAGAACCATTGTTCTACTCCTGCTACGTTTTCTTCAACAAATTTGGAGGAGGCATGTCTGTTGGAATCTCTACTTTGGTACTACAGTAAGAGCTTCCTCCAATCAGATTTTTTATAGCTGGGAATACAGGTGTTGAATCCAAAACAATTCAGCACTGAATGAGAATAAATGGCAGTGGAAGGGATGTTGGTGCATGCCAGCATTCATTCATTTTCAAACATCTGTGCATCACGTCTTTTTTTTTGAATCCCCATAAACCGACAGCTTCTGTGATTCATTCATGTGAAAGCTTCATGTGATGTTCTCCTTCCCTAACTCTTCAGCTTTGCAGGATACAAGTCTGGTGCTTGTAAACACAATCCAGAGGTCATATATTCGCTGCAGATGCTCTTCGCTCCGGTGCCAATCTGCCTGCTGCTCATTGGCATGGTGATTTTTCGCTTCTATCCCATCAATGAAGAGCGACGACAGAAAATCCAGGACGCATTAAGGAAAGCAGGGTATGTGTTTCTGTCTGTTTACTTAGAAGACTGAAGGTCCTGATCAACCTTATGGTGTTTATTCAGCTCAGTCATGTGACATTAATGCTTTCTACAGAATTTAAAAAAGAAAATGGGACAGAAGCAATGCTCACATCAAAAAGAGCATTTTTTTTCTTGTCAGTCACCACAACTTCCTTTAACACAGAAGCATCTTCTTATACACTGAAGACCAAGTTTCGTTTACTTCAGTGGAAATTAAAGCATATTATGTTCAGTGATGTCTTGATGTTCTTACACTGTATTCCAGTTTTGCATAAGGTGCTTGACAAGTTGCAATAGCTGTAATAACTGTGCCATCACTGTGTGTTATCTTGACATAGGACAGAGACCGGCTTGAAAGGAGAAGAAGAGCTGAGCCTATGAAGTAATCAGTGGCTTTCTCTACTTTTGTAACTGCTGAACTGTTGATCATGAACGTGCTTTGTTTTCATCTCAGTGTAAAGGCTGTTTCATTGTGCATTGTGAATATTTTTCAGTCTTGCTTCAGGGGACCTCAACCCCATTTAGGAGTCTCACTAATCATACACACACATTTCAGGTCAGGGAGATCTCTATACTAATGAGCTGAATTAGATGAATAAAAGAGACATTCAAAACGTGCAGTGCTATGGGGCCCCATAGGACTAGAATTGAGAAACATTAGTGCACTTAAATGTGCAGTGTGCAATTTCCGCACCATATACAGACAAACAGATACTCCTGCCTCAAACCCATATTAAGCCAGTGTTGCTGTGTGAAAAGTGTTTATATCAACCAGTGAATAAACCAGCAAATGGTTTACTGATAACGGTCTCTGCATATTACAGTTCTTTAAAATTGCTAACTAAAACGTTTTAGGCTATTTGAGGCACATTCAGTGAAAGCATTCACTCATATAGTGAATCTTCAGACCAAGTCTGCAGAACTGCAAGCACATTATCTGTTCTTGTATTTAATTAGCAAAAAACTGCTATTTAAATGCCACACTTAATTATTGATTACTTACACCTAATGATCATGTGTGAAAACTTTTATACATGATACACAATATGTAAATCTACTAGGGCTTTTAAACCGATTAATCGCGATTAATCACATCCAAAATAAAAGTTTGTGATTACATAATGCATGAGTGTGTAAGATATATATGTAATATATATTTATATATAATATAAATAATATCTAAATATGAATATGCATGTAAATATTTCTTAAATATATACATGTATATGTGTGTATTTATATATACATATAAATATACACGGTACACACATACATTGTGTAAACACAAACTTTTATTTTGAATGCGATTAATCACAATTAATCGATTTGACAGCCCTAAAATATACCTAATTTGATCACTTAGAAATTAAAACTCAATGATTTGAGCAACAAATTAATTTTTCACCCTTGCATTCCTGTTTCCAGTACTTTGTACATATACGAATATGCATACAAGTCATCTTTATTTCTATAATTCTTTATACAATACAGCAGTAATAAAATTCTGCTGTAAAGTGTCATCATACAACTCAAGTCAGCGTTGATTCAGTTCAGTTCAGTTCAAGAACTGTAAGGCTCATCAATTGTGCATCCACACTGTATATACAGTGTATTTTTGTACATACATGTACATGTGAGTGCTAGGACAAACCCCTGTGCCCTCCACTGCACACTGAACAATCAAAAGATACAAGATAGTAGTGTTTTACATTTGTCATATCGGTGTGTAGTTTGGCATGTACGATATCATTATATGTTTGTGTGAACAGTTACTATGCAAAAATATATATATATATTTTTTTATAAAAGTTACAATAGTTTTGAAAGAAGTGTTTGATTTTGCAAGAGATGCGTAATGTTTTGCATGTTGTGTGCATGTTTTGTGTGTAGAGTTTAGAGAAAAGGAGCTATAGTTTCAGAGACTAGAAGCAATTTTAAAACAAGCTAGTCTGAGTGTTTGTAACAGCACTTTTATTCCACAATGGTAATGACGATAATGATGTAAAAGTGTATAAATAAACAGCAACGTGTAAATATGTGCATGTGCATGGTCTTGTGTTGCGCATGGCGCCCCCTTGTGGCCGATAGTCCGATTAATAACGTGTTGGGTGACTTGACATGTGCATGGTACAGACCTGTATTAGGGTATTAGGATATAGTTGCTATGGCTGCTTACATACCCTGAGAGTTACCTCCGTTTTTGGAACCGAAAGCTGAGTTTATCCGCTTACTAACCCAATGTCACATAACCTGCTTTCTGGAATACCCCCCCTGATGAAAATAACAGTGGTTTGTTGATGTTGATGCCTAAATAACAAATGTTTTATCGGGTGCGTTTATGCTGGGATGTTACAGAACTTACTATTTCATGTAAATTTCATGGATGTACTGAAAAAATCTATATATGCTACTTTTATGCGGGCTTTTGCAGGAGCTAGCGGGACAAAACCGGACAAAACATGAATGTCGCGGGTGGGAGTGGGACAAGATAACAAATCTGCGGGTGTGGGACTGAACTTTTCGTCCCGCGCAGTTCTCTAGTTCATGGAGGAGGCTTGGGAGGTGGATATGTGCGACTCCAGTCACCCACATTACAACACTACAGATGAAATGAGCGTTGAGAGCATGTTATGTAACAGGTACTTCACAATGAGCTGGAGGCCGGGGGATTCATCCAACTTTTTTTTGTACTTAAAAAATAGTATTTAAAAACGTTATTTGCTTTTTAAAACAATAGGCTAATAGTATTTTTCACTTACCGGGCGTAACAAAGGGGACGGGTCACACTAGTCATCAGCAGGATTTATGCTATGTTAAGTGAGCGCGCTGCTATTGGACCCTCTCCCAGTGTTCTCGCTGCGGTCACGTGACCCGACAGCATCGCTCCTCTGCCTGCAAACTGCTGCGAGCGAGACTGTGTGCGGGAGGGCTCTTCAGAAACATGGGAGTAGAGATCGAGACCATAACCCACGGAGATGGTAAAAGCACCTTAATGCAGCTTCTATTATGTAGAGTCTTATTTGTCAAGCTGCGTGCGTTTAACAGCATTATATTAGCATGTTTTGTGTGTAGAGTTTAGAGAAAAGGAGCTATAGTTTCAGAGACTAGAAGCAATTTTAAAACAAGCTAGTCTGAGTGTTTGTAACAGCACTTTTATTCCACAATGGTAATGACGATAATGATGTAAAAGTGTATAAATAAACAGCAACGTGTAAATATGTGCATGTGCATGGTCTTGTGTTGCGCATGGCGCCCCCTTGTGGCCGATAGTCCGATTAATAACGTGTTGGGTGACTTGACATGTGCATGGTACAGACCTGTATTAGGGTATTAGGATATAGTTGCTATGGCTGCTTACATACCCTGAGAGTTACCTCCGTTTTTGGAACCGAAAGCTGAGTTTATCCGCTTACTAACCCAATGTCACATAACCTGCTTTCTGGAATACCCCCCCTGATGAAAATAACAGTGGTTTGTTGATGTTGATGCCTAAATAACAAATGTTTTATCGGGTGCGTTTATGCTGGGATGTTACAGAACTTACTATTTCATGTAAATTTCATGGATGTACTGAAAAAATCTATATATGCTACTTTTATGCGGGCTTTTGCAGGAGCTAGCGGGACAAAACCGGACAAAACATGAATGTCGCGGGTGGGAGTGGGACAAGATAACAAATCTGCGGGTGTGGGACTGAACTTTTCGTCCCGCGCAGTTCTCTAGTTCATGGAGGAGGCTTGGGAGGTGGATATGTGCGACTCCAGTCACCCACATTACAACACTACAGATGAAATGAGTGTTGAGAGCATGTTATGTAACAGGTACTTCACAATGAGCTGGAGGCCGGGGGATTCATCCAACTTTTTTTTGTACTTAAAAAATAGTATTTAAAAACGTTATTTGCTTTTTAAAACAATAGGCTAATAGTATTTTTCACTTACCGGGCGTAACAAAGGGGACGGGTCACACTAGTCATCAGCAGGATTTATGCTATGTTAAGTGAGCGCGCTGCTATTGGACCCTCTCCCAGTGTTCTCGCTGCGGTCACGTGACCCGACAGCATCGCTCCTCTGCCTGCAAACTGCTGCGAGCGAGACTGTGCGGGAGGGCTCTTCAGAAACATGGGAGTAGAGATCGAGACCATAACCCACGGAGATGGTAAAAGCACCTTAATGCAGCTTCTATTATGTAAAGTAGAGTCTTATTTGTCAAGCTGCGTGCGTTTAACAGCATTATATTATTGCTCTTGTCTCCTGCTCCCCGTTTCTCCTCGCGCTGCTTTTACAGGGAGGACTTTCCCCAAAAAAGGACAGACATGTGTGGTGCATTATGTTGGTGAGTTGAATTTCAGATTTCCTTTTGGTGGTGTAGGCTACTTGTGTTGTGTTTTTGTGGCCGTATATGGATTTTTGTATATGGGGAATTTATAAAACGGACTTAATTTAGGGAAAAAGGTTAATACATCTTTCCAAACAGACGTGCAATCCGACGTTGAGTTTTAAAAATGGCATATATCTGAAGAGTGGCAGTGCTGTAAAGATACAGTCAAATATACAAAGGGAGACAAAGCTATTATGCATTATTAGTTGTGTATTGTTTGCACGCACGGGCGTTTGTCCGCAGACATGATCCTCTTCTGACAGCTGAGACTGAACAGATTTGATAGACGCTCGTGTGATTCAGTCTTTGTTGGACAGGGATTGGCGGCGTCGGATAGACGGATTATCACTGTCTGGAGTGAGTGGACCCCTGGGATGTGGGGATTGCCTTTTAATCGTTCAACTATAACCAAGTAACCCTATTCTGTCAAGTAGATTATTTGATGATTAAATAGGTAACTTGATCGAATTTTGGAAAGTTTATCACACAGTTGAATTAAAGTGGACAAACTGCCTGCCATCTTGCATACGCTGCTTGTAGCCTACTTTATGCAGCATTGATATAATATCAATTATATCATTGTGCCAAAAGAGCCCACATTTCTGTCATTGTTAAATTTGCATTACATTCTCATGACCCTTTCTTTCTTTGCATTTTTCTGCATCTTTTTTTTGTTTTTTAATTTCTTTATTATATTTGATGAATTATCCCCCCCCCCCCCACCCCCCCAACATCCCCCAAAATTTAAAACTTTTTTATTATTTCACTGTGATT
>NW_015505866.1:78967-93216 GCF_001515645.1 Sinocyclocheilus grahami
GGATAGACGGATTATCACTGTCTGGAGTGAGTGGACCCCTGGGATGTGGGGATTGCCTTTTAATCGTTCAACTATAACCAAGTAACCCTATTCTGTCAAGTAGATTATTTGATGATTAAATAGGTAACTTGATCGAATTTTGGAAAGTTTATCACACAGTTGAATTAAAGTGGACAAACTGCCTGCCATCTTGCATACGCTGCTTGTAGCCTACTTTATGCAGCATTGATATAATATCAATTATATCATTGTGCCAAAAGAGCCCACATTTCTGTCATTGTTAAATTTGCATTACATTCTCATGACCCTTTCTTTCTTTTTTTAGTTTTTTAATTTCTTTATTATATTTGATGAATTATCCCCCCCCCCCCCAACCCCTCACACATCTCCTAAAATTGAAACCTTTTTTATAGTTTCACTGTGATTTTTAATTTTGGAAATTTACTAAAGCAAATAAAAACAGAAAAAAATGTCACAAAAGAATGAAAAGGTATATTGAGCAGGGAGAAAATAGATAATGAAGAAATTGGACTCAGGAAGGCAAAGCACTCCAAACTAATTTCCACCTTGTGCTTCAGGGCTTCCATCTCATTATTTCTTTATTACATAGGAAGAAGAGTGGGATATTTTCTAGATACTCTGCCTGTGAACTTGATTTATATTCACATGGAGTCATAGCAACAGGTCAGAAAGAACCATTGTTGTTAAAGAGAATTCGAGTATATACATACTGAATAAATGTAACTGATTCCTGCTTTGTGTTCATGAGTGGATCGGTGACTCTTTTCTGCTTGACTTGTTTATGTACACATGTTACTCTACATTTGCCATGTTCTTGAAAGAGGTATGTCTCATAACCTGATAATTTACTGCTATTAAACATGGGTTAGAGAGACAGAAAATCTCCCTGATAGAACAGAAGAAATAACAATAATAAAGTAGCCCATTTATCTGATGCTCTAACCTCATTTCCTGTTTTTCTGGCCTTGTCCCTTTCCTCTTAAATCTTCAGGCTCTCTGACAGATGGACGGAAGTTCGACTCTTCCCGTGACCGTGACAAGCCATTTAAGTTCAAGATTGGTAAACAGGAAGTGATCCGTGGCTGGGAGGAAGGTATTGCGCAGGTATGTGATGGTGTTTTGTGCACTTAGAATATCATGTGTAACACTTTTTGAGTTAAATTAAGGTTAAACAGTGTCTTAATGGAGCACTACCAAATCCAGACTGCCTAGGATTGATATTTCAAATGAAAAAAAATTCTAATAATTCATACTTATGTTTGTGTGACTTTAGATGAGTGTGGGCCAACGTGCAAAGCTGACCTGTTCACCTGATTATGCCTACGGTAATAAAGGCCATCCTGGGATTATTCCCCCAAATGCGACCCTCATCTTCGATGTGGAGCTTCTCAGTCTGGAGTGATTTAATGCTCTTCACTGCCTTTTGTTAATTTTTCATTATTTTATCAATGTTTCAAGTGTCAAAAGGTTTAGTCTTACCATTAGAAACCTGATTAAATCAATTTTCTCTTTCTGTCAGGCCATATTTTTAGTCATTCTTCTCAGAGCTATCTTTATTCAGCATCCCACCCTACAGTTTTAGGCACATGATGTAAAGATCTGTGCTTTATTTGATCAGAGTTCTCCAACATTTCATCTTTAGCTTTGGTCACATTTCATCAGAAATAATTCTTTAGCTCCTTTATTTTTAATCCAACATTTTTCCTGTCTAATTGATACGATAATCACCAAATCACCAAAAGCCGTGCAATGTCCTTAATCCTAAACTTGAACCCTTGAATGAACCCTTTAGACATCTCCTCTTGTGACTTTTTCTTACACTGTGATTGTTGTTGGCTTGAGACCAAGTACAAATTTGTTTAAGAATTGGCGACCTTATCCCTGAATAGTAATCTAAAAAAAGAAAACATATTTATCTTAAAGATGTTTTGTTTGGGATATAAAATTTTGCATATTTATCGCATTGTTACGTTTTAGATTGAATAAATTAATAAATTACATTTGATACTTTTTATCATTAAACATTATATTTTCAGTCAGAATTGTTGGGTTTGAACAGGTCTGCTGATTTTAATTAGTACAAAGAAGCAAATTCTTGAACAATCCTTGTGCTTCATTGTGTGTTTGACACCTGCCAGAATACCACTAGTTTTGTATATTTACAAAGTGACCATATCAACTGAAAAAGTGCCATCATATTACCTGAAATCAAACTTTGTGGTAGACCAGGCTGATTAATATAAAATGATGAAGTATGAAGTGATAGTACTGCCATTTCTGCCACTACTATTTCTGTCTGTTTGATGTGCAGCATTTTTTATATATAGTTTTTGTTTATCGTTTGCTCTATTTTATTAACATGCAACTATTTGGAAATGTTTTAAATTTGTTTATTTTGTTCTGTGTTTGATTAGGTTGTGTAGTTGAGTAGGTGGCACATTTGGCACTGTAGCAATGGATGCATGCCATTCTTAGTGCTTAAGGATTTTGTGATCACTGTTCATTGTCTCGTCAAATCTCAAAACAATCCATTAACTTGCTAATTGGTATCTATAATTGATGGGCACTTCTCTTGTTCTCACGGAGACTGGAAAATTAGTTTTCATTGATGGACAAAGATCTGAAAAACTAAATAAGGGGTTGTGGCTTCTTAGCACATTGTGACCTACATATTGTGACATACATATGACATACAGTACTTGCCATTCATATTTACATATTGATGCTAAATTATTTGCAGCCATTCATGGTTGTTAATGTTGACCATGCTGCCTAGACAATAGATGTGATTATACTGGATGCAGATACAGTACTTTTTTGTATTGACATGGAAATCATTTTTAATTTAAAAGAAATCTGCAGATGCTTAAATACTTGATGCTGGCAATTTCTGTGATTACAAGGCAAGCATCAAATATATGGCTTTAATATTTCTGTAATGCACTCTATATTTATGTATTATGTATAGGCAGACAATAAAATAATTCAAATGTGCTATAAAGTGCTTTTACATGTTTTGGAAAATGTTGTTTTTTTGTGTCATTTCAGCTTAGTACCTTCACTGTTTTATGGCTATAGTGTCCACTAATAATCCCCTATGTTCTTTTATTGGTACCCCTATACTAAATGAAAGCTGAAAAGCAGGAAACATTTACCTTAAAATTTTTATGGAAGCAGATTTACAATGAGATCCAACTCAATTAATTTACAGCTGATGTATGGTTCAGCAATTTATTCGTTATGGAAGCTATTGCATAACACATAAATCAGAATCAAACCAAAGCATGTATAGCTACGATACTTCAAATGATTGTAGTCAATTTATGTTGTTACTGAGCTAAATTTGATATATTGGTAGAACTGATAAATTGCTATTCCAGCACTGCCATCACTCTGGACTCTGGAGATATTGTTACCGTGGTAGTTTTTGGCAGGCAGAGTAACAGTGCTAAAGTTAATGAGTAATAAAAATATAAATAGATGTTTCAGCCCAGCCTCCTACATGAATGAGGTAGCAGGAAGTAAACTGTGTTACTTAACCAAAGAAATATACGCGTACTTTTTTCTCGATCACCTCCCCTTCTGTTCACTTCTGCACCAACCTAAAGAGGAAAAGGGTCCCGTTTAACTTACTGTGCTCGGCTTGTTTACATTTCTTCCCATCACATTGATCCAATTTCTTCAGAAGTCAGTCGTTTGAAAGCAAAAAGGTAAGACGCCACACTCTCTATATTAAATGTTGTTATTTTAATTATCGTCAGAGTGATTTTATTCCGTCAGGTATGTGGGACTCGCTGGCTAACCGAAGCTAACGTTAAACTTAACCAGGCTCCAGCTAACACACACACACACACACACACGAAGAACAAAGACGTACTTGTGTTTACTTCGCTGAGCTGAGCTCAGTTCAGTTATATTTATTGTATTTTTAAAGCATATTTTGTATCATATCACCCGGTCATTATTTTAAGGAGAACGAAATATAACTATTCGTGTAATTAGCATGATTGTGCGGTTGCTAACGGAGTTGCCGTGACTAGCTCGAGAGCTAAACACAACAAATACAGTCTGAATCAGTCAGACTGCTTTTATATTGCTAATATTGCTTAGTTTAAGGTGACACAGTAGATAAAACCTTAGTTTAGTTTTTAAAACCGTTGACAGGTGCATTCATTGCCTTCCAGTTATTGGGTAATTTAGAGCAGAAAATGAAATGTTCATGACTATAGATTACATATATAACTTACATTGTTCCGCAGTGAATCACGACGATGTCGATGATATATTTAGATATTTGCTACATAACGGAAAGATTCAGACATTTTGTTTCAGGCGCTTTCGCATTTGACGCATTAAATGTTATTAATCCCACGATGTTTGTCTGCTGTGAAACCTGGTCCTGTTTGTTTCTTGAGAAACAAGTTTTACTTTCGATTATACCTGTATGTTCAGTCAATAAATAATGCAAGGGACTGAATTATCGATGACTGAATAGCGGAAAACATACGAACAAACAAAGGAATAAATGAGTGATGCTGTACATGTTGTTATAACCTAGTTTTGTCATTGGGTTTTTGGTTGAAGGGACTTTCCCACATGATTACATCAGTCAGCTGGAATAATCGCATTATTTCATCGTTGGCATTTATGTCACTAGGAGAGATTGAGAAAGGACTTGTAGTCTTAATAAAATGTGTCATATTTAGTTTATGACAGCAGTGTTATATTTTCCCAAAAGCTATGGATGGGATATTGCCACATGGATCCTTTGCTAGACTCAGTCAGTAGAGTTACAGGCTTGTTGCCATGGTAGAGTCGTTTATTATGCTCAGCACTCTTTCAGTCTGCTTGAAATTAGCTTTGCCTTTGCTCACCATTCCAGAGGCCCCTCACCCACTCATCCGGACAGTTATTCACTGGCTTTGTCCCTAACTTGAGTTTGCACTAAAGATTTTTTTTCTGCAATTTCAATGAAAGTAGTTCACCTTTAGTCAAAGATGTCTTTTAAACCAGATTCAGGCAGTTTGAAATCATTCTGCTGCTTCTGCATGATCTTGCATTAGTTTTGTGTGACAGTTGAGTTTCCACAATGTTTCATGTGATTTATTCAGGTTTACTCTAAGGTTTAGATAAAGATAGGGTTGTTATAGTTTACAATTGAGTTTTTATTCCTTTTTATTTTTATTTGTTTTCAGTTTAGTTTATGTATCTAAAACTAAAATGAGTTGTGGCCACTTTATTATGTATTAATAAATTTTAGAATGTAGTATAGTTTCTGGTTTCTTCATTATGTTATATTTATGTTTATATTATTTAATTTTTAAAAAATTGTGTTTCAGTTTTTGTTAAAGTCTGCATGAAATGAAAATTTCTAAATGTTTGTTATTGATCTTATGGTGAATTATTGATTCATCAATGTATGTTTCATTTATTTATTTATTTAGTTTTGCCTGTATATATTTAACCCTCTGGCATGGTTCATTTGGGGGTCACACTTGTGCTGTTTGTGGTCAAAAGTGACCGAACACCTGAAATGTAACTTTTTTATTTTCAATCTAGGCTATGTTTTTGTTCAATAATATTTTTTCTTATTTATTTTGTATTTTGAGAGAATTTCATGCTGCTAATTAATATTTATGCTATAATTATGATAATTGTTTCCCCCATTGAAAATAATACAATTAGTTTTTTTTAATATTTTTATATTACGTTTCAGTTATGGCAGTATTTTATGAAGGTAAAATAGTAGCAAACCTCGAGAGCTTGTTGATTTGAATTTGAGGACTTTTCATATTAATATTCGTATTTGAAAGTTGAAATTTATACTCACAGCTCTGATGTGAAAAGCGGAATCTTTTGATTTGCACTAGGGGTGCTCCGATCAGGATTTTTGAGGCCGATCACAGAAAGCAGTATCTGCCTATACCAGGGTTCCTCAAATCTTGCCCTGGAGGGCCAATGCGCTGCAGAGTTTAGCTCCAACCCTGATCAAACTCACCTACCTGTGATTTTCTAATGATCTTGAAGGCATTGATTAGCATACTCAGGTGTGTTTGATTAGGGTTAGAGCTAAACTCTGCAGGAAAGAATCTGAATTTCATTTTTGAAAATGGGAGGAATTCCCCTCTTAGTTGACTCTTGTGAGAGGAGAAGCAGCTTTCACACAGGAGTCCGCTACTGATCCGTGGCTGTTTACCACAAACACAACATTTATCCATTATTTTGATTTCAAATCCAAACATTGACACTGAAAATGCTTTTTCAGCATTGCAATTCTTTTTTTTTTTTACACAGTACAGTAACACAATCTTTCACAGACATGTTTAAACACAATAAATATAAGCAACACGTTATTCAATGCTTTTTACTTTTGCATTTACTTCTAGATTTATATATTAAGTTGCTCAGGCAATTGGCAAAACATTTAAACTACTTTTCTTACGTTATCACAAAAATACCATTGACAGAAATAGACAGCTCTACTGCCTTTTCTTTTGCATTGAAATCTTTATTACAAGCAATCCTGCGGTTCATAAAGAACTTTGTTTTCCTACCTCCACGAGTGCCATCTATTATTGCCTTGTTTATGTAAAAGTGCTCTTTTCCTTTAAACCTAGCCAAAAAGCCATATGTGTTGACTGTGAAACACAGTAGACTTTAATAATATGCAATTATGGTGTAATTACTACATTTTCGTGAACGCTTTAATCCGTTAACATGAGCGTGGAAAAAATACGCACCACGTATGCACTGCAAACGGAGTAATGTGAACCTGGCATTATGTGTGCGCTGCGAGTGTGCATGAGCGCACGGTCTCCAGGAGAGCGCGAGAGCGATGCATGGTTAAACACTGGCACAAATAAAAAAGAAATGCAATTTATAAACTTTAGTGACGATGTGACACTGCCTCGACTGTGCAAGTGACAATTCCTGTGTCAACTGTGCAGCGTGCAGCTCGCTTATAGACAGATGCGATGTGTGGTGATTTGAAGCCATTTGCATATTTTGAGAGAGAAAGAGAGAGAGCGCACGCGCAATGGTTCACTCACGCTGTTTGTGAAATTACATCTCACACAAGGTTTTCAAATTACTTTATAAGTTATTTAATGAAGAATTATGAAGGTGAGTACCTCACCTAAAGCATTGTAATTATTTCACCCGCGCCGGACTGAGACGGTGTCGCTGCATGTCGTGCCAAACCTCTCACAGCAGCGTCATCAGTTTGAGATCGTTTTTTTAAGATCTGCCTTTTTAGAGACCGTCGATCAATCATCCCAACGTGATTATCGGCCGAGAAGTGATCGGTAGCCAATCAATTGGAGCACCCCTAATTTGCACATCTGCATGTACAAGTGCACAAGTGAGTTTTGCTACAGGAATATCGTGAAAGGAGTAGCAAAAGTCAAAGCGCTAGGATTTGAAGTTGTACTGCCAGATCTGAGAGGTTGTAAGTGCTGACTTGTGGTTGTATAGTGAAACTGAAGTAAAGTGCAAAAGTAAATATGTCGTGCACATTTGTGTCTGTTATTTTGTTTATGTGAATGCCATTTTACACATTTGTAACTGCAACTTTGAATTTAAAACACGGATGTTTTGATTGTTGTCTGTGTGTGCAAATCAAAACATTTAGCTTTTCACATCAGAGCTGTGAGTGTAAATTTCAACTTTCAAATACGAATATTAATATGACGAGTTCTCAAATTCAAATCAACTCTCGAGTTTTGTTACTATTTTACCTTCATAGTATTTCATGTTAAAATAGAGACACTAAAGGAAAACTTGAAATCGCATCATATGACCCCTTTAAAATCAAATTTTTGAAGGCAGATCTAGTGGGAGTAACAAAAAAGAAAAACATCTGCAATTTCATTGTTAGCCACTAGATTCCTATATAGCTTTATAAAAAAGGCTTATAAATTCTCTAGTTGTTTTTAGAAATAAATACTTATTTTTATTAAGTTGTGGATTTGGAGATATATTTAGACATTCTCAAAGACAACTTTTTTTAAAGGTGTAGATTGTTTTGTTTGAAATGTCAGTTTTTGCTTTAATTTTACAGTCAAACCTGAACACAGAAAGACATTTTGTTACACATAACATCAAAATTCAACAAAAATGTAACAAAAATTAACAGGAATGCTTTATCAGAGGTTATTCAATCTGATTTCAACCTCTTATTTGAGTCTTCTGGTTAAATTTTGTCATATCGTTTCAGCCACACCAGTTCATTTGTGTGTGTGTGTGTGTATAATAGTGTTGTGTGTGTCTGTTTTGTACTCTTGAAGTTTTAGAGTGTAACTCCTTCCTTCGTGTCTGTGTTTTTACTGCATTGTGGCTAAATTATTGATTATATTTCACACATTTGCAAAAACATGCTTTGTGTTACAGTCACACTAGTTCATATATGTGTGTCTGTGTGCACGTTTTTTCTGCATCGTGAATGATTTGTAGATTGTACACACAAAAAAAAAAATCTGTATTTTTGTATCTTTGTGTATTTCCCATTAATTTCCAATGGATGTAATTTTTGACCGTGAACAACACAAGTGTGACCTTTTTTTTACGACCATTTTAGCTTTTCAGTTACATTACATGACATTTTTTTTGTGGTCACATAATGACTGCCATAAAAGTCATCGAGTTTTGTACCATTCCAATGAAGTAGCTATTTTTTTAAATTTCAAAGCATTTTTTTCTGTCTAAAATGATCTAACATCACCAGAGGGTTAATTAAAATATCATAACTCGATCTTCCAGTGACAAATGTCGGACTCCTCAGTCATTTCGTCCACATAAAATCTGACTGCAAGCAGATTTTTCTCTAACCACTCAACAACCCAGCCCTACATTTTGTTCTATGTTGATCATTTGTTTCGCTGGGATGTACATCATAATATGGAAGAAAAAATCTGTCACTACTTCTTAGTGATTTTAATGAAAATAACACTGATAACAGGTGTTGACCTCAGATTACTTACAGCCTCAATGATGAGATTCCTAGTCATCCTGTATTCCTGCTTGATTTATGACACACTTTGTGCCCAGTCGATTCACTTCATTTCATGATAATAGCTGAACTAGATACAATAGAGGAACACATGTCTGCGAGAAGATTACTCACTGTCTCCATTAGTCCACTGTTTGGAGACATCTCTACTTTATTGGAGTGCTCTCGACAGGAAATAATGGCCCTTTAGTGTCACAGAGACATTTTTGTGCGATGAGAGACAGTGTTTGTGTGGAAGGAGCCTGTCAGATATATTTAGCGCCTGTTTTTGACATCATGTTGTTTGTGGTTGAAACATCAGCAAATGTTTCAGTGCATGTGTTTGCTTTACATATCAGGGTCTGGGCGTGACGTCAAGAGGCAGTGTTGGTTTGCATGAGCTGTTCTGTGTGCACTGGTGTGGGAGTTTATTCATGAGGATGTGGGCGAGAGTTTTCTTTTTTTTCCTTATGTTGTGGTCATGTTTGTGCGATTTGTGAACGTGTAGGAGCACGTTGTGTGCTTTAGCTTGAGTCTTGAATCTGTTGTTGCAAAAAAAGCTGCTCCAGAGTCTCTTTAATCTGGTTATAAACCTGTGTTACATGCATTAGAGACTTGAATAAGTCTCCAGACTGTTTGTTTAGTTTCAGTCACTGGCTGTGCTCCAATCAGGCTGATTCTCACTAAGTAGTTCCTGTTTCTCATTTCAGTTTAATTCCTTTTCAGTGATCTCTCCATTGTCTCTTCAGGGAAGTGAGGCAATCTGCCATTTTCTCTCGTTTCTCAACATTTATCCATACGTTTGTTTTCCTGTAACTTGATGTTTCTTGCTAGAAATGAGTATTTTGAAGACTTCTCTTCTTTATGTCTCACAGTATGATCCCCTGTAGGGCAGTGGATATGTTTACAGTCTTGTCTTTTGTATTTGTGATGCCGTCATGTTTTGTTACACTCATGTTTAAGGTTTCATGATGCGTTTATGTTTAGATGCTCTAAGCTCTTCTCGTTGAGCAGGGTTCTGTCATTTTCTAAATCTGCTGTTGGTTTCTGCTAGTGCTGGGCGGTATGACCAAAAATTTATATCACGGTATTTTTCAAAATTATACCGGTTTCATGGTACATGACGGTATTTTTTTTCATGCATGACCGGGTGTTAACCATATTTTCTACTGACTGAGAGAGGAAATACTGCAGTATATTGACTTAGAATGCCCTATTTTACTGTTATGATGAGTGAATATTGTCAAAAAATACCACACTAAATAGTGACTAAACACGACCCCATTTATTACATGTTAACCAGGAGTCACTCTCAATTATAATCGTGGCATCGTCTGATAAAATCAACATGCATCTACACGGTTGTTTTGGCTATATTACTTTTTTGTCTCATGCAGCGCACTGCCTGCGTCTGAGTAACAAACTAAAAAAAACAACAAACAAAAAAGTGCATGTGATATTAACAGACGAACTACGCTCATATTTATAATTCCAAACAATCAGTAAGCTACGGGTGCAAGGAAATGCTGTTTTGTATTCATTTATTGACGAGTCGGCTGCGGTGCGGCGACTGCGGCCAACTGAATGCGCTGCTTCTCTGCCGCTCACTGCACAGAACAGACGCAGAGAGAGGTGACACTTCTCCGGGAAAGTCAGACCTCGCGTTTGCTAAGGTTTATCCAAAAAAGTCGCTAGGTTTGTCAGTATGAATATTCTATAGAAAAAAGCCGTTAAAAGGGTCTGAAAGTTGCTAAATCTAGTGCTACAGTCACGCTCGTGTGTGTGAGATGCGGGAGCTGATGGCAGGGGGTGGTGGATATTTGTGGCGGTCAATGTGGATATTGTGGATGAGTTCTTCTGTCATCACGTTCTATTAGTTCTACAGCTTCAGTTTCGGAACTTTCAGCTTTCACACATACAGCTGTTCCCTCACCACAGTGCAACAGTGAAAAGGGACCCCTTTCAAACAGTGTCACGTTCCGAACGTTGTTTAAGCGACATACACCGGTATTGTGGTATTTAAAAAATTTATATCATAACAAAAATAAACACCGGTATTCGGTATGAACCGGTATACCACCCAGCACTAGTTTCTGCAGTCGTGACGTTTACAGTAACCCAGTGATCTACAAGCAGTGGCTTATTGGCTAAAATGCACAAAACGTCATGTGATCACAGTCAGATGACTGTGACTAATGTCAGCATCAATCATTCACGTGCTTGATCTCTTGTTGGCCTTTCCTCTAGTAACCTATACATCGCTCCCTCATATTCTCCATTCCTGGTCTACTTTTCTGTCTTTAAGCGCTTTAATTCTTTGTACTTCTCTGGCTTACTGTGTCTCTCTCTCTCTCCCTTTCCCTTCCCCTTTCCAGTAATGGATGTGTTCCCAGTAAAGCACTTAACTTCGCATTGCTCTTCCACTGTAAGATAAAGAGCACAGTCAGGCAGTGTTTAATGTTTTATTTTGTTGGGATTTGAAATAGTGCTTTGGCTCTGTAGTAATGATTTCTGGTAGGAGGTTCTTAGTTAAATTAAGTTGGTTTTCATGTCCTACCCTGAGCACTGTGTTGTTAATCATGAAGTTTAGTCCCCATTATCTGCTTTTCATTGTATAATGGCAACTGTGTTTCTTAACATTACATGTAAGGCAATGTTGTAAATGTCCTGAGTATTCAGCTTATGAAGAATACTGTAGATCTGTGTATATATGGTAGTGATGTATTGTTGGATGTTTGTTGTTGTAATTATGTTGAATACTCAGTTCCTACTGTCCTCAATTCAAAATCGCATGGATTGAAGTATGTCTACATATCTTTCGTGATAATAGCTTGAATCTGCCTACACTGGAAGTGTCAAAACTGCATGTCAGAATGTTCACTAACTTCTTTAGAATGCATGTCATCTTCAGAATGTGCTAGACTTTTGCTACAGTGGGGAAAATATTTATTTGATCCCCTGCTGATTTTATAAGTTTGCCCACTTACAAAGAAATGAAGGGTCTGTATTTTTTATGGTAGGTTTATTTTAACAGATAGAGACAGAATATCAACCAAAAAATCCAGAAAAACACATTATATAAAGGTTAGAAATGTATTTGCATTTCAGGGAGTGAAATAAGTATTTGATCCCCTACCAACCAGCAAGAATTCTGGCTCCCACAGATTGGTTATGTGTCCATGTGGAACACAGATTAGTGAATAAAGTAAGAAAAGAATAAAAATAAATAAATACAATTTAGCGACTATGCCCGCACCTCTCCTGTCCCAGCTCACACACAAACACGACGGAGCGAGAGTATATTTAAAGGAAGAAGCTTTTAATTCACAAAGTAACATGTAACAGGAAGCGTGAATCTTCAGGAGGGGTTATGGCCAAAATAACAAACAAAAGAGAAGCTAACTAAGACATAATTAAACATTAATTTACCTAACAAAACAAAACCCAAACAAAACGCATTAATCTCCTCTTACTCCCTAGCTGTCCAAAAACAGGAGAAAACAAGGGATCATAAAGTAAATGGCAACCTCCTCCCTATGGATTCCAAAACAAACATAAAATACATTAAAGCAAACACAAGACCAAAGAACTCTCACTCAAACGGCAGCAACTCAACAGCTACCGCAAAGACAACAAATGCGATGAATGTCTGGGGCAGGAGATGGCGGGCAGAACGGCAGTGACCAACACAGCAGAGCTCTACGACGCACACACAGCGAGCTCACAACGCCGAACCAAATCGGCCCACATGTCGAACGCCCCCCTTCAATGCCATCCTCCTCAGCTTTTAAGCGCGCTCCATCCTCCACATAACCACCTGCAGCTGCGTCCAATTAACACTGCTCAGAGGGAAAGGGAAAGAGAGAGAGAGAGAAGGGAAACTGCACAATACACAAACACATCACCACAGCAAAAATAAATAATAATAATAAATAAACAATTATGTCCAGAGGACGTAACAGGTGTATAAGACACCTGTCCACACAATCTGTATCTTCCATTCCAACCTCTCCCACCACCATGGGCAAGACCAGAGAGCTGTCAAAGGATGTCAGAGACAAGATTGTAGATCTGCACAAGGCTTGAATTGGCTACAACACCATCAGCAAGAAGCTTGGTGTGAAGGAGACAACTGTTGGGGAGATTTTTCGGAAATGGAAGAAATACAAAACAACCATCAATCGGCCTCGATCTGGAGCTCCGTGCAAGATCTTGCCTCATGGGGTAAGGATGATCATGAGAAAGATGAGGGATCAGCCCCGAACTACACAGGAGGAGCTTGCTAATGATCTTAATGCAGTTGGGACCACAGTCACCAAGCAAAACATTGGTAACACACTACGCCGCAATGGACTTAAATCCTGCAGTCCCCCTGCTCAAGAAGGCACATGTACAGGCATGTACAGGCCTTATGGATTTAGAGAGGATCTGTAAAGAAGAGTGGATCAAAATGCCTCCTGAGATGTGTGCAAACCTGGTGACCAACTACAAAAAATGTCTTACCTCTGTGCTTGCCAACAAGGGTTTCTGCACCAAGAACTTAGGCCCAATCCCAATTCTACCCCTTAGCCCTTCCCCTTTCCCGTTTCGCGCGTTCACGTGAAGGGGTAGGAGTGTCTCAATTCTCTTTTGGTTGGAGGGGAAGGGCCAGACAGCCCTTCAAACGAAGATTTTTCGGGACCACACTTCAAACGAAGGGGTATGAATTATCTCAGCGTAAACCGGCTTCAGCGGCAACATGGCTGCCCGAGCGAACAAAAAGACACAGAAATATAAGCATTTTTGGCATTTATAAAGATTTTAACGAAAAGTAATCATTTGTTTTACGTTACGTTCAATCGTGAGTTCATATTTACGGTCATGTTACTCAAAGAAATGTTTGCAAAAAATCGCTAATATTTGCTAACTAACATCACATCATTATAGACTGCACGATAGTGCCACAACATATTTTCATGTCTGATCGGGGCGATAACCACCATAGACATTGAGGGGGGCTAGTCCCCCCAATAATTAGAAATCGCTAAACCCTTTTCTCAAATATTGCCAATTCGAGAGAGAGAGAAAGAGAGAGAGATGAAAGTTTTTTTTTTTTTGTCTTTTTAGAGTGAGTTTACTTAAAAAAACAGCGATTTTATCCTCTCGTTGCTAGAAAATATAATGTAGCGATTCAGTATTTAAACTGTTATTAATAAAAGTCATGAGGCAGCGTTGACAAGTTTCTTTTCTCCTGGATGTGTGA
>NW_015505866.1:95080-114674 GCF_001515645.1 Sinocyclocheilus grahami
AGGCCCAATCCCAATTCTACCCCTTAGCCCTTCCCCTTTCCCGTTTCGCGCGTTCACGTGAAGGGGTAGGAGTGTCTCAATTCTCTTTTGGTTGGAGGGGAAGGGCCAGACAGCCCTTCAAACGAAGATTTTTCGGGACCACACTTCAAACGAAGGGGTATGAATTATCTCAGCGTAAACCGGCTTCAGCGGCAACATGGCTGCCCGAGCGAACAAAAAGACACAGAAATATAAGCATTTTTGGCATTTATAAAGATTTTAACGAAAAGTAATCATTTGTTTTACGTTACGTTCAATCGTGAGTTCATATTTACGGTCATGTTACTCAAAGAAATGTTTGTCCTGGATGTGTGAGCTGCGCGATCTATGATATATGTGTGTGTGTGTGTGTGTGTGTGTCAGTAAGTAGCGCATTAATATAGAACGGTAATTAAAGGCTTTAATGCACACCAGCACACCAATATAGGTGTGTGTATTGTAGGAGCTAGACGACGTATGATGACATGTGACGGCATAGTAGTGGTGTCCCAATTCTTAGGGGAATATTTTCACCCCTACCCCTTGACACTCTGTTTCAAGGGACAAGGGGAAGGGGAAGGGGATTGGGCCTTAGTCATGTTTTGCTTGGGAATCAAAGACCTATTTCACTCACTGAAATGCAAATCAATTTCTAACCTTTATATAATGTGTTTTTTCTAGATTTTTTGGTTGATATTCTGTCTCTATACGTTAAAATAAACCTACCATAAAAACATACAGACGCTTCATTTCTTTGTAAGTGGGCAAACTTACAAAATCTGTTGGGGATCAAATAAATATTTTCCCCACTGTATGCTAAAATGGGTGAATAACTTTATATCCAACGTTAATTTTGATAGAAAATATTGATATTATATAATTTAAATATAATACAAATGCAATTTCTAAATTTAGAATAAATAATAGTTAATTGCTGTACTTTAGCAATGCTAGAATGGATGAATAACTAGCCTATCTGTTCAACTTTATTATTGACTGAAAGCTGTTAATATGAAGTTGTTGTTATTATTAAATATAAAATGTAATACAAATATAATAATAATGCTAATAATAATAATAATAGTAATAATGCTTAACTTAAGCAATGCTAGAATGGATGAATATGTATGCAACTGTATAGCTGACTGAAACATTTATATTTGTATTATATTTGATATAATTTATCAAATATATCAAATTATGCAAAAAGTAAATATATAACAAATATTATTATTATTTAAAATTATTTAAATAGTATTAATAGTCCACAGACAAAGTCACAAAATAGGTTACAATCTGAAGCTCTTTAAATGTGTGATAGCAATAAGATTACACATGACATTTCTCTTATTATTGCTATGTTCACAACCGCATTTACTAACAGGTGTCTCGAAATGTCCCGTTCACACAGCAGCTTACAGTAGCGTCTCGAATACTGTCTGTATGAATGTGCAATGGGAGTCAAGCCTGTATTCCTTACCAGTTATCATAGCAACAGTGACCAAAGTAATATCAAAGATGGCAACGTCCAGAAAACTGAAAGTCTTATCACTTTCTGACACGACAAGGGTCCAGTTGAGCCGCAAGTCAATTCGTCAGATCTTCATTAACTGACAGCAGCTTTTATATTTGGGTGGAGAGTGGAGCATTTGAGTCGCATGTAGAACACAAACCTGTAACTGCATGTTAGCGTGTAGAACACGGGAGCGGCTCTGGTGGAGACTGGATCTAAAACTTTCACATGACACAGCTAATTTTTTCGTCACTGTAAGTTACTGAAACCAGACATGAGAACACCATCACTCAGGGGGTTTACCAGCCACAGCCTGCCACACAGGGGATGCCAAGCTCAAGTGAGTCCTGGCCTCTGCCAGTCTGTCTTCCTTTAAAGCTTCTTACGCCGTCTGTCTAGCTTCCATCTCCCTTATCATACCATTCTCTCTTTCATTACTAAAGTACCGAGTGAGAGCTGTTTTTATAGAGATGATAAGCTTGCCAATGTTTTGTGCAATTGTCAAACAGGAAATGAAGACATGCCTTAGGGAATCTGAGAGCAATTTAACAACCTTCCCTACTTCCTTTTTTAATCTCAGTGTAAAACAAGTGCTCAAGTTGAGCCCCTCTTATCCAGGCAGCACTGCTTTCCACCTATGTGCTCTCATTGTGTACCTGGGTGAGGCCTCTCAAGACACTGCCAGGATATTACATAACAAGAAGGTTAAAAAATTTGTTTTTTTTAGGTGGGGGTTCACAGAGTACTGTAACTTGTGCTGTAGTGATAGCTCCTGAAGCTCACGTTATTATAGCCTCAAAGCAGTCTGATCATAGGTCAGTGCGGTGATATTCTTTATAACAGTATGCTTGACATTCTCCTTTTATGTTGTCTAGATATTTATTAAATATGTATACTCAAGTTTTTTTATGTGTGTGTGTATAGTGTAGCCCCCTCATATATATTTTTTAGAATGTTTCACACACACACACACACACATATAGAAAATAAGTATTTTATGCTCACCGGAGCTGTGTTTATTTAATCAAAGATACAGTAAAAACAATAATATTTTGGAATGTTATTACAATTTAAAATGCAGTTTTCTATTTTAATATATTTTATATTTTATTCCTGTGATGGCAAAGCTGAATTTTCAGCATGATTACTCCTATCTTCAGTGTCACATGATCCTTTAGAAATCATTCTAATATTATGATTTGCTACTTAAACATTTACCATGTTTATCATCCTAGTGTAGGAAACTAGGATTCTTTAATAAATCGAAAGTTCAAAAGATCAGCATTTATTTGAAATATACATTTTATAAATGAATCACTATAAATGTCTTTACTGGAAAATGTTATTTTACCTTATTTGTATAGTTGTATTTTGTATTTAATCTGTACCTATCTGTATTTATGTTGTCTGTATGCACCAAGGGTCTGAGAGTAACGCAATTTCAATTCTCTGTGTGTATGTGCTGTACATGTGGAAGAATTGACAATAAAGCAGACTTGACTTGACTTGACTACTGTCAATTATGATCAATTTAATGCATTATTGCTGAATAGGAATAGCCAAACTTTTGAACAATCATCATAGTATTAATTAAATGAGGTATGTATGTATTAAATATTGCATTTAAGTGTTGTATAAATGAATGTCTGTGTAAGTTTGTGAATTTGGGGTTTTCCCACCATCATCAGGTCCAGTGTAGACTTCTAGAGATGGACTGGTGTGCTAGCTTGTTTGTGTAGGAAAATGTTTCACAGGCGGACATTTTCATGTCTGGGCACTGGGGAAAGCAGGAGGGAAAGAGGCAAGGATTATAGTCATGACTCAACTCAGGAAATAATTACTGGATGGAAACATTCATTGCTGGAATCTGAAACCAGCGACTGGCTGAGTGTTGACCCCCAGTTGTCTGTTTTTCTGTTCTGCTTTTTTTTTCTTTTCTTTTTTTCACTTCACGTGCTTGATGATCATAAAACACACTCAAACAGACTACATCACTATGCTGCTGTGTTAGCTATTAGGTTTGTCTGTGTCACATGGAGAATTCTAAACTTCAATATGAAACGCCTTCTCTCTCTCTCCCTCCAGCTCTGTATCCAAATCTGGAGGAGCTGGGAGACTATATGGGCCTCAGTCTGAACAGCGATGAGGTCCAGAGAAACCTTGCGCTGGTCCCGGTGACTGACAATGTAAGTGATTGACACTGAACACACCTGTTTGTTTTTAGAGTTCAGTTCCTGTAAGTATCGCCACTCATAAAGAAATATTTAATATATGCAAACAATGACATTTCAGAGTCTCAAATGTTTCCCTAGCAGTGCTGTTACTCTTTCCTGGTTTAGTTTGTTCTACAGCCTGTTTTTCCATCTTTGCAACCTTTGCCTTGTACAATATTTTCTCTGTTAAAGCAGCCAAGAGTAATTGTGTAAGCTTTGAAAAAGAGGAGGTGGTTGTGTATCTGTGCTTTTGGGAGTTTTTTTTTCTCTGAATAGTTCAAACTGGCCACAGAGTGTCTTATTCTTTTCAACATCATTCCTGGAAGCAGAGCTCAGAATGACTCATACACCATTAGGCCTGTGATGGAGTAATGCTAATGTAGGCTGCTTTCAGAGAGCATCTTAAAAAGATACTCAGTGTTCATAGTACTGAACATTAGACCAGCCTCTCTCTTTTTGCATCCTTTTGTGTCAAGTATCCTCACAGCCCCATTAATAAGGCTCAAATACCCCTCAATCAACACAAAACCAGAAATCTATTTCTTTTCACTAATACTGGGTATCATTTGGCATTATCATTAATATTGTTAAAGTTGCTTAATCTATACTGTGGGTGAAAAAACGATTCACCTTATAGCACATTCTATTATGAATATCTTGTTTTGTTTCATAAAAAAAAACTGAAAAAACCCCTTTAGATTTAATTAGTAATAGATATTTAGTGAGTTATTTTTATTAATTAATTTAATTAATTGACATTATTTATATTAGTTATATACATTATATATATTAGTTATATACATTACCATTTGAAAGTTTTAGGGCTGCATTTATTTGTAATAGAAATACTTTGCAACGTTATAAATGTTTTTACTGTCACTTCTAATCAATTTAATGTGTTTTTGCTGAATAAAATATACTATTGTTAATGGTAATAATACATTATAACTAATTTGAATTTTATCTTTGAATTACTTATCACTTCCTGTCACAGCTTGTACTGTCCTATCATAACAAAGGCATAAATGCAAATTTTGGGATTGACAACCGCATTTACTAACAGGTGTGAGTCTCAAAATGTCCAGTTCACACAGCAGCTTACAGTAGCGTCTCGAATACTGTCTGTATGAATGTGCAATGGGAGTCAAGTCCGTTTTCCTTACCAGTTATCATAGCAACAGTGACCAAAGTAATATCAAAGATGGCGACGTCCATAAAACTGAAAGTCTTATCACTTTCTGACACGACAAGAGTCCAATCGAGCCGCAAGTTCAGCCGTCAGATCTTCATTAACTGACAGCTGCTTTTATATTTGGGTGGAGAGTGGAGCATTTGAGTCGCATGTAGAACACAAACCTGTAACTGCATGTTAGCGTGTAGAACACAGGAGCGGCTCTGGTGGAGACTGGATCTAAAACTTTCAGATGACGCACAGCTCATTTCTCCGTCACTATAAGTTACTGTAACCAGACATGAAAACACGCAGCACACGGCAAATATGCATTTGTGCAGCAGAGCGGCTCTCTCTCGCACTGTATGACGTGACAGACAACCAGTTGTCCAGTCCTGTTCCGTTCACACAGCACGTGTTTTCTGAGAATGCGGTTGTGAGTCCTGAAAATTTACGGTGTGAGTTCAGTTACAGAATGCGGTTGTCACACCTGAAAATAACTATACTCTGTGTGAACTTAACCGCATTAAGGACTCAAATACAGGACTGACAACCGTATTCTGCTGCTGTGTGAACTGGCCTAAATCTTTCAGAGTACCCATTGGTTGGAAAGTACTGCATTAGAATATTTGCATTGGCCAGAGTTAACTTTTCATGTTGTATAATATGTGAACAATACAGTCACGCCTATGAGAATGAATAAACATTTTCTCTTGCCTGGCAGCAAGTGGCAGTGCCAAGTTGTGTGGGTGGCATGGTGCGGCCTGTGACTGGTGCTGACATGGGAATCAGGAGGGCAGAGATTCGCCCAGGTCTTCGGGAGGTCATCATCTGCAAAGACCAGGAAGGAAAGGTCGGACTCCGACTCCGAGATATCGATAATGTGAGTAAAGCTCTTTGTATTAAACACTTCTTCAGAGTCAGGATTGGTGTCGTGTTTCATTGTTTTGAGTGTGTAATTGGTATGTAGGTTAATTGGTAATTTGTTTTAGGGCAGCACACCCTCATTCTCAGCATGTGTCATTGTTATCATCAGCAGCAGGTGATGTTTAGTTGAGGTGTCATTATCATTCATGTATGTCATTTCCTCTTTCTGTAGGGAGTGTTTGTCCAGCTGGTGCAGGCGAACTCTCCAGCAGCGTTGGGTGGCCTGCGTTTTGGAGATCAGTTTCTGCAGATCAATGGGCAGAATGTTGCTGGCTGGAGCTCAGATAAGGCTCACAAAGCTCTGAAGGCAGCAGCTGAACAGCGCATCGACCTTATTGTCCGTGACAGGTCAGTCATTTCTATCTGTACAGTATATAAACATAGACACTACTGTTCAAAGGCTTGGGGTTGGTACGATTTTTTTTTTTGTCTCATGCTTGCCTAATCTGATAAAATACAGTAATATTGTGAAATATAATTACAATTTATATGAACTATTTTCTTTTTGAAAATATTTAAAAATAGAATTTATTCCTGTAATGCAAAGCTGAATTTTCAGCATCATTACTCCAGTCTTCAGTGTCACATGATCCTTCAGAAATCATTCAAATAAGCTGATTTGCTGCTCCAGAAACCTTTCTTATTGTTACCAGTGTTGAAAACACTTGTGCTGCTTAATATTTTTGTTGAATCAAAAAAAAAAGAAAAAAAAAAGTATAAACTATCAATCACATGACAGAAGGCATATAAGTAGATTGTTTATAACAGAAATGTGAAATTTGCATACCAGATATGATACAGTAGCTACGCTTTATGAGGTTATAATAATTTTATTAGCATTGATTATATTATATATTATATTATAGCCAACCAGTTTCCAAAGCATTTGGAAAATCATAAATATTCCAAAATCAGTGTAAATAAATGACTTCTTAAAATGTATTAAGCTGACAGTGTGACATGAACAAAACAGACATCAATAATCAAGTCTGTTAAAATGAATTTTCGTCATCTGCTCATGACAGCCCTAATCTGTATGTTCCAGGATGTCAAGCGGCCTGCTGAAGTCATCCATGGATCACTCTGTGCCTGAGGTCTGAACACAGAAGACCACGCACACCCCCTTTTCCACAATGCCTACAATCTCTAGCCTTCCCATTGGAGCCATCCACCACATGGGTCGTCTATCACTGATTGGATAACCCCCCTCAATCACATTCATTTATAACATGTAAAAACTGCCTTTTTCTATTTCACTTGTGGGCTGTTATTGTTTTGCCATCTAGTTCTTGATTCTGTTCTACATGCCATTATTGCCATTGTGTAATTATTGTCATATTACATGTTATATAATAATCCATTTTCATTATTGACTATTATTATCTGATTGTTTTATTTTTGCTGGGGGGCAAGGGGTTAAAAACTGAACCTGAGCTTCCATTTTGAAAAGCATTAGCTTCAACACTCCTATCTTTTCAGTTCCTCCCACTATGCACAAACACTTTTTTATTTTTGGAACATCTATATGCCAACAGCTGTACTCTGCCAGAAGGAATTCTTGGCCAGAATTTGTAATGCAACAAATCATTTCTTATTGATTTTGAACATGTTTTTAGGTGTTTAATCTTTGATAATATTCTCTGTCCTTAGCCTGTAAATGTTAGTGTCTCTAAAAATGTATATACGAATGTAACCTCAAGACTGAAATTATTACAAAAATAAATAATCATCCTGGTGATACCAATGGAATACACTGCCAATACTGATCTCTCAAAACATCGAAATGCTCCATTTCAAAACGTTTTTGAGATGCTCTGCCCATTTTCAGATGGTTAGAAACAAGATTTGAAACACAGGATTAAAAAAACTTCAAAAGTAGCGAGAAGGCTTTGTTCACCATGCTTTTTAATATAGATCATTTTACAGAACAATGAGGGTCAAGAGCGATGTGTTGCAGCGATGTCTGTACACACTAATATTGCCATTAAAATATTGTTCTACACAAAAATATTGAGACACTATGAAACATTACCAAACTTACAAGTCTGGTTCCACTTACAGTGCTGATACTGGTAGACAATACAGAGACAAGCTGTAGGTGTAAATGAGTCAATAGAATAACCATTAAAAAAAACTATAACAAAGGTACCTCTGTGAGATCTAATCTTCTAGGCACAGTCCTATAATCCTGCTTACCAGAGACTAAACTACTGATGTAAGTGTCAGTTTGCCACCAATTTTACATTTCAGTATTCACTCTGAAAGAAAAAAGCATGGCTTATGACTTTTTTCTTGTTGGAGGCTATTTCTAAATATTGTTCTACACAAAAATATTGAGACACTATGAAACATTACCAAACTTACAAGTCTGGTTCCACTTACAGTGCTGATACTGGTAGACAATACAGAGACAAGCTGTAGGTGTAAATGAGTCAATAGAATAACCATTAAAAAAAAACTATAACAAAGGTACCTCTGTGAGATCTAATCTTCTAGGCACAGTCCTATAATCCTGTTTACCAGAGACTAAACTACTGATGTAAGTGTCAGTTTGCCACCAATTTTACATTTCAGTATTCACTCTGAAAGAAAAAAGCATGGCTTATGACTTTTTTCTTGTTGGAGGCTATTTCCATTTAACTAAACAATTTAAAGAATATATGAGGTACTAATGTCTTCAAACCATGGTTGAAGGTGATATACATTAGTAAAGAAACAAATTATTCATTGCCAGCTTACCCTAAAAAGTATTATCGGAGAGTAATGATTCAATAAGAGATGCATTTGTTACAAGACATTTTGTGGTTACAAAAGTACATTATAAACAAATATTGTGCCAGTTGACATTGACATCAAACTTGGAAATGTTTATTCTTAATCATCCCCAAAAATGCTATAAAAACTAGGGATATGGAGAAAAACTGTCACTTGGCTACAATGCAGTCTTTCACAACAGCCTGTTAAATTCAGCCTCATTAACTTCAGAAAATAATGAAAGGTTTTATTAGTAAAACTAACAATAAGTAAAGTATTAAGATCTGTAGACTTCCTAATGGTGGATCGGAAGCTTTAAAGCAAATAATCTGATTATTAATTACCATTCAAATGCAGAAAGAAAAATGAACTGATACTGCAACACATGAATTCTCACATTAAATTGCACACTCATACAGAGTGAAAAAAACTGTGATATGACAAAATAGAAATATTACTTAAATTTACCAGCATATAGAGCCAATATACACCTCTGCTTGTAATATGGCTTCAAAAAATGCAAGAAAATCTTATCAAGGCCTTACGTGTCATTTCATCAGGTATACAAAGCTTTATATCGGCGTAAAACATTTACCTGGCCAAATAACTAATGCAATAGTTATTTACGTACATTTCATTGACAGACAGTAGCGGTTTGGAGGAAACCTATTCTTGGGGTAACAACTGATTACAATCTTATAATCTCTCATCCTCAGATAAAGACAAAACTGTCTGAAAGCCACACATTCATAGTTTCAACAAACATGAGTCAATAATAAAAAAAAAAAATTCAGGAACATATATGCCTTCATTTATTTAAATCTGCTGTAAGGTTCTTCAATAAGTGCTTAGTTGGAATGAGGTGAAAAAGTGCAGGGACTAGACTATAAATTAATGACATATATGCACACTTGCCACCACATAAAGCACAAATTATGATTGTCAAGCAGTTAAAAATAATAAATATCAAGCGCTAAAAAAAAACCTTACAGACGCCACATCAAATATGCACAACAGAAAGCAGTAAATAATTAAAATGAGAACTTTGCAAATAGACAACAAACAAGGCCTATATTACCATACATATACTGTACACAATATCAGAGGGAGGAGGTAGACAGAAAGGCAGCGGCTATTCATGATTTGGAGGGACAGAAGATAAGACAATATGTGAGACACAAATAACTACAATTAGTGATCAACTGGTTGATTATCTGGTACACTGTTGACTGGCAAATCAATCCAGCTGTCACATATACACAACACAAAGTATAAATATTCATGTGAATTTATGAAACCATGATGATTCTTTGAAATGGTGGTGTCGGTGAAATCTAACCCTGAATCACAAATCCACATGTATGCATTGGCCTTTGGACAAACAGAAACTCACAATCAAGTATACTTCAAGTAGTTGCTTATAAAGTGAATTATAGTGCAATTGACATGTCATTAAATGTCACCCTTCACCTACGTGTCAGTCAAATAAATGGTCAACATGAACATCAGGGGACATGTAGTCATGGCCAAATGTTTGGAAAAAGCTGAAAGCAGAGAATTTTAAAATACAATTTGTTTCTGCATGCAGTAAATGTTTAATTTACTTTCACGGTTTTAAAATTTACACCTAGATAGTTAATCAATTTGTATAATCCACTTTTTTACTTTTCGTTTTTGCTTTCTTTGATCTTTTTAGTGGAATTATATTACATAGTATTTCAGAAATAACTTATTAGCTACTTTAATAACGTATTAGTATTAGTGCTAATAATATTAGCATTGCAACAACTTGTTTAGCAGGGTGTAATGCTAAATTAAGTTAAGATGTTTCATTATTTAACATTGTTTTTAGCGGTCCCAACTCTCATGCCGGCTGTTGCCAGTTTGAGCCCCGCATGTAGCAGGTCAAGCACAACCGGTTGAAGTTACATAACCTAGTCTAACAGTGAACATGAAAATTAGACCTATTGTTAAATATTAGCATTTTATCCAAAAACATTTGGCTATGACAGTTTTTTGATGGTCACACAGTGAAACAAAAAAAAGCTCCCATGACCTATTAAAGTAATTTAACCCAGACCATTGTCTAAGCACTGAATCCTTCTTACTGTTAATATTATTATTTAAAATACATTACCCTTTTCCTAAACACACAATTTAGCATTCAACTATACAGAACATTTCTTAACCATCAAACTTCCCCACTTAATTGAGCATAAAATAAAGAATACATTGTTTAAAAGACTCCAGATGGACTGTATCATTTTGTGACAGTATTTATTTATGACACTAGTGGTATATGCAAAGCATATAAATAGCTCTGCTTTGCTCCTTAAGGGGAAAAGATGACTTCTGCTCTTATGCCACACAGGCACAAGTAATGGGACAGCTAACTACTGCACTCACAGCTACAACAATGATGGCCATTAGTAATCCAGGTACTGCACTGATCAATCAATACACACACATACAACACACCCTCTGCAGTGACAGTAGGAGGGACGCACAAAAGGACAGTTTCTTCCCATCACTTATTGTGTCTCTTCACTCTAATTAAGGGTAATACAATCATATTAAAGGGGATCTTTTAGTGTCACTCACAAAGCTGAGTTAATGTCATTGTGTCAGTCCATCATTCAAAACACTTCAGCCCTCCTCTTTACTCAGGGTAGTAGTTGTGGAAAAAGGTGAAAGCTCGCTTGATGTCCTGAACTTCATGAGCATCTTATTTGTTGGTTCAAATACATGCTAGTGATCCCCCTTCCTCATTCTTATCTTGTCTTGGATATAGACCATAGAGAACCACAGCATTAAGGTACTGTGCTCAGACACTATCCTTCCACTGGTTGCCTCAATTTTTTTTTTCATGTGTTAATCACTCCCAAATTGCACATCTTACAGAAAAACAGTGATATCACTGGCTTCAGCACTTCCCCTGAGAGAAGAGCTGGTCTCATATACTCATTCCCCCTGGACCACCTCCTCCTGTGGGGTAGTGCCGAAGGCCTCCTCCTCTACGCAGAGAATGAAGAGCCACGGTGCAGCAACCCCGCAGTAGAGAACCAATATGGTATATTGGCTGACCAACACGGTGTGGACCCCGACAGAGCCACGCCACTGTGGGGACCACTGGCACAACCACCGCAAGCAGATCCACTAGGAAGTGCCGGCTCCAGTAGTTCTTTGCTGGTAAACCACAGCCAGACGACTTGGACTCTGTGTTCATAGCACTCTCGTCATCCTCGTCTTCATCGTCTGCAACTATATTTATGACATGATCCCCTTCAACCCCAGCCTCTGTTTGTCCACTACGAGGCTGAGTGGTCTGTGGAAGGGGCTCCAATTCTGTCTCAACCAATGGCTGCACGGAGCAAGGGGAGGTGCCAGGGTTTGGCAAAGGGTCTGTTACAGGTTGAGGTTGAACAGAGTTGGTTACTTGGGATCCAATGGTCTCTGCGGTCAAAGCTGTTGTGGTGATTGGTAAGACTGTAAGGGGCTCTGAAACAGTTGTCTCCTTAACAGAGGACTCCATGGGGATCAACGCTAAAGTCGCAGGTCCTTTTGAAACAGATGCAGCTGATGCCAAAGGCTCTATTGCAACAGCTGGTGCAGACTCAGTGGAAAAGTCTGTGATGACAGAAGTTGTGGCAACTGTTGCCGTAATGGCTGATTCTGTGGCTACGGACTCCAGATCATCTTCCTCGTCAGACATCCAGGTAGAGGTTGGACTGCAGGCCTGAGAGCGGAAGGTGCGCTCAGCAATAGTGTCTAGATCAGAGTTAAAGGATGTACTGGGACCATGGGCAGGGGCCGAAGCAGGGGCATGATCATAGTCAGTTTGAATGCCTTGCTCACGCAGGTGATGCAGGTATAGGTGATGATGCGACAGACATGGATGACTTACACTAACAGTGGTCCCCGTCCCGATCCCACTGCAGCGGAGAGGCACAACTCTAGGCTCGCTGTTGCACAGTGCATCGTAGGTGGAGGAGTGTGGCAGGCGGGAGTACGCATTGAGCAGCGAGGCTGTCTCTTGAGACAGAAACGCAGCCTCCAGGAGCAGATCTGCCTTGTTTGCTCCTCTTCCACTGTCTCCACAGCAAACAAACCCACTGTCCTGCGTGCCCTCACCTGACAAACATGGAATATCACACCCATTTTCATTACCACCACATTCCTGGCCAGTCTGGTCACTTAGCTTGGTGTAGGTAGAGCTGCAGGTAAGCGAGCGAGCTGGGGAGCCTTCGGAAGACCCCACCAGGCCCTCGCTGACCTCCAGCCCTGCCCCCACCACCCCTCCACCTGCCAGGGTTTCTCCTGTTTTGGTGGGCCCGATCTGTGCCAGCTCCATGCTCTGCAATAAAGACTCCAGCTTGTGGTTCTGGAGATTTATGTCTTGGAAGCACTTTTGCACTCCAGTGTCGGTGTCTCCCAGACTGAATCTGACAACATCGACAACTTGCTTAAGCTGCTGGATCTCTCCGCGAGCCTCCTTTAGAGCCAGCTGGGCCTCCACGCGGTGGCATTCTTCTTCAATCCAGTCCTCTTGCATACGAGACAGCTGAGTACGCAACTCATCAATCTCAGTGTCCCTATGGAAAGAGAGGAAACAAGACAGAGGACAGAGAAACCAAGCACGTCAAAAGAGAAAAGCAAGGACCGTCAAAAAAAACTAAAACTACTGTGTCAAATGTTTTTGCTTTTAAAATACTTTGTCCTATCCCAGTATAATGTGATTTGCCAACTGTATGTCAGTGACTGATAGTTTACGTTCCTTGAAAATTGTAAACAACATTGTTGCAGTTTCAACATCGGTCTGTTGGAGCTGCCCAACATAGCAACACACTGGCCTAAACAATTGTGTGTCTTTGGGGAAGGACTATCTGTTTGTCTGACCAGTGGGATAAGGGGGGTGTGCATAGGAAACCTATTTGAAAAGAACAAGGAGTCAGTGTTTGTCTGGTTAGCATGGTGTAGTTAGCCAAAAAGCAACTTTATCCATTGAACACCATTCAGTGTTTGCAACTGCATGTTCTTGTGGCTCCACCAGCCAATCAGCATTGTCTTAATGTCATTTTTCGAAAGCTCTACAATAATTAGTCACATGGCATTTAAGGCTCAGGTAATTAACTATTAATTAAGTAGTGTGCCCAAAACTGAGCACAATAAGCAAACATGTACCAGGCGAACTACTGCCATTGTGATAAATGGAAGTGCTGACCAATAGCTCTCTTCAGAGAATTACACAAAGCTGCTTTAAGAACACATTTACACTTCATTGCCATTGGAAAAATGGAGGCTGCCTTTAAAATAAACAGTTTAGAAAAATAATAAATATTTAGATTAGAGTCCTTAGAATATAGAGAAATAAATGACAAATTACACAGTCTAAATGCTAACATTTATTGGTTTGCAACTTAATAGGTAAATCTGTATTTGTAATTGTTACATGGTCTGGAAATCATCAACCAAGTGCAAATTTGTGTAACAATTTTAAATAAAGGAATCACTTTAATTAACCGCCGCTCAAAGCAGCTGCCTAAAGATAAAACTAATTTCTTCAAAGACTGATGTGATAATTAGTGCATGGGCCCTCATACTATGAATGATGCATGCCTCACCTGTCCTGCAGCCTTTCGATGGTTTCTTTGAGCCGTGCTCTGAGGTGTCTGATACACACCTCTTTCTGTTGCAGTGGGGTAAGGTATTGCTCAGGTGGAGGGGGCCGGATACCATGGTTATCATTGCAGGAGGTGTATTTTATGTGATGCCTGATATGGATGAGAAAAGTGGTATATAGAACAAACAATACCATATATAAACAAACGAGAAAGAAGAGAAAGGAGCAATGCATCATTGGTCTGTGGGTGAGTCGTGTCTCACCTATGGGTCGGGCTTCCATCGCTCCCCTTGCATGACCCTGAATTGCTACTGCTGCTGAGAGAAGCATTTCCATAGGGATCACGGTTACTGACAGGTGCTGGACTCTGCCTGTATCATAACAGAATCACAATTTCAGAGTGTCACCTTCAAGGCCACTTAAGAGGGCACAGGACGAGGTATAAACAATGCACAAACACACTTACATGAACAAACAAAAAGTACAATTCCATGAAACACAAAACCAAAAATGACTAACATGCCTCTATACATACAGTCAAATAGTCATCCAGGGAGCGAGAACACCTTCTATGGATGTAAAAAATAAAAAGACACCCAGCTCACATAAAACTGCAAGCACAAATACAAACAGTTGTATTATGTGCTGAGAATGACAAATCATGATAAATATCCATCATGAATCAATAATGAGAAACAAACTGGCAGCTGAACAAGCAAAAATTGACAGCAGTGCCATCTAATGAGGGCTCACTTTGCACACCAGACATGAAATCATCTTCAAATGTGACACATATGCAATTCAACCCCCAGTAAATTTAAAAGGTTGGATTTTATAGGGACATCGTGCTTTGGTTGAAGAGTTTGAATCCATGCTGACACAATGCCACACGGAGAACAAAGGAAAGTAAAGAAAAGAAGAGAAAAAAGAAGAACGAGACAGAAGGGATGATGGAGCGCTGACCGACAGTGGTGTTCCGGGGACTTTGGTGTCAGAAATCCTCTGCTCTGTCTCATAGAGACCATAATGCCTGACTCCATGGGTGTGTAGTCTAGCTCTATAAACCTGCAATAGTCAAAACTGACCCACAAACAAAAAAGAATCATTATACAGGATAGCACACACCTCAAGTTCACCTTAACCTGTATTGTATAGAAACTCGAATGTTTCTGTGGACATTTTCTGGTAAACTGTGATAATAAATACGAGATGAATTCAGGCAGAAGCAGAGGTTGCGCTAAAAAAGAAATCATCTTCCACTTTTACCGACTGTGTTGTAAGCTTTCCATTATTCTCTATTTTTATCCATATTTTTTTTCCCAATTTCCGAAAAATTATGTATACATCTGTCCTTGAAATTCCAGGTGCTGATTTGGTCTTTTTGATACATCTGTTTTTAACATTTGAAATTATTCAAATCATTCTAAAGTCCATTTAAAACATCCAATTGAAATTAACACAACAAGAAGCTTGTTTTATTACAACCATTAAACTCTGTACACAAGGTTGCAGATCTGACAGATTATTTGACAGATTGTCTGACTAATTAATTAAGTCAGCAGTCAGGGGAGGACAGAGAGAAAGATAAATAGTAGCTTTAGCTTCTTATTAATTCTGGTTGTCAGAAACATTAGCAGAGGGCTGGGTAGGATCACAGCCGCTTTGCCACACTTAAAAGAATAAAAGACATGCTGGACATATTGTACAAATGCATACTAGATTACTTTTGACAGAATTACACTATTTCCTTCATCTTTACTGGCATTACATGTCTATTTTATGTAAATGAAAAATATTCTTACTAACTGTTTTCAAGACCTTCTAAACATGCAGTTTCATACGGTATGCTGACATCACATAGCCTACCGTATTCATAAAACTGAGGCAAAATAGGAGCAATGGATCATGGGGTAGCTTAGAGCATAATGACTCTTTAATCTCCCAAAAAACATTCTCTTTTGGAAAAATTTAAAATTAAACCCAGGGTTAGCTGCGCTGAATGAAAGCACTTCTTTTAGGTGGTGCAGAATGCTGTTTTTACAGATGGTAGATAACTTTGAATCTAGTAATAGTCTGATATGATATTAATGAGCTGGTATTTGGTCATTTTTATTTAAATTTTGTGAGTGAGTTTTGAGTAAATATCAGTATCAGCATTAACCACTGAAAGCCTCATATTGGTAAACCACCCGAAGTTGAAGTATTAAAATTACTAAAACTGAAACAAATTAAATAAATATATATATATATATATATAAGCTAGCTAAACAGAAAAAACTAATAAAAATGACAAGCACATAAAATTACTTAAAATTACTTGAAAATAAAAGTAAAATCTAAAGCATTAATAAACATTATAATAGTATATAAACAATACTAAAATAACACTGGTCCAAATATAATTCTCAGCTCGACATGTTAGATAAAAATAAACCAATCAAAACAGCACATTTTCAATGACAAGCCACTATAACTACTGTCCACCAGGACCACCATTGGTGGGCTATAAGAGGTTTGCTGAACTACCTAACCATGAAAGCAAGCCACGGTCATGGTTAAGGTGAGAGCAAACAGAGAAAATAGAAGCAAAGTGAAAGAGCCGAAACAAACAAAGCATGCTTGAGGAGTGAGAGAGCGAAAAAAGAGGACTCTGCTATCAGTACTGATAGCAAGGAAAAGAAGGGAGAAAGTGAAAAGCAGCCAGGGTAGTTGTACAGACCAGGTACGTCCATTATGTTTTCAGTGATATGGACTAATTGAGGGAAAGTAGGGTAATGTGTAGTGAATATGTGCACTGAATTGCCACACACTCATTAGAATCATTGTCAAAATATCACAGTAATTGTCAGTCTCACAGATGATCAATTCAATCAGAGCCAAAATGGCTTCTCATAGAACAGATTTACAGATCATTAACTGATCCATTTGCACTTTCTCTGAGCCTCTGTCAAAGACCAGTGAGTTCAGAGTAATCTGCCCTCTCAGATCCTCAACATCAGCATCAGTGGTTGCAGGTAATGGGCTGGTTTTAAATTAGCGTGTGAATGCCCAGTGCAGCAGTGTTGTCTACTACAGTCATGCCCTACTATAGGGTACTGAATCAGAGTCTCACACAGGGGATGCATTGGGAGACGACAGCATTTGTTGCAAGCGGTGCTTAGGCTGTAGGGCCTTCAGCAGGTTGAATCTGAGGAAACAGAGATGAGAAAGAGGCACAGAGCTGGGCTCTACTGCAAAATTACCATTTTTCGTCAGGGCACCCTGACGAAGGCAAAATAGCTGCAACGCGTAGGTGTGCACTTGTCACCTGTTCTTAAAATGTATAGCCATGATGAAATAAGTAATGAATAAGATTCGAGTGCCTTGGACTACTATTATTCTTACGAATTATATATTTAATTTTAAAAAGTGGAAGATATATAATATGCTTATTAAAAATAGTGCTTTATCCATGTGCTTGTTAAATCATTGATTTACAAACGTTTCTTCTATAATTTGGAGGAACTTGTTATATGTTTTGAAGTCATTTCTGCCTTTCCTAATAATATGCCCTTTACAAAAAGAAAATAAATGAATGCTTTAATTTAACAAGGATACATAACATTTCTCTTTAAATACTTTTACATTTTTACAAAAAAAATATTTTTTTTCTGAAGAATCATGTGACACTGAAGACTGGAGTAATGATGCTGAAAATTCAGCTTTGCCTTCTCAGGAATTACATTTTTAAAATACATTAAAATTTAAAACCATTATTTTTTCAAATGTAAAAATATTTTTCACAATATTACCGTTTTACAGTATTTTAATTAAATAAAAGCAGCCTTGCATAAGAGACTTATCGTACCAACCCCAAACTTTTGAACGATAGTGTATATTTGTGTATATGTGTTTAATATCCTAGTATATTAACGTGCTTATAAATGATTTAAACTGGCACTTCAGGTAGTTTTTATACAACCTGGCAGTTGTAGGGTGAAAAAGCCTTGACAGCAGAGAGAGAAATTGAAATCGCTAAACAGCTGATGTATTAATGACGGCATCGGAAGAGAGAAAGGATTATTGAAGCACTTGAAGCTCAAAAGGTCATTAAACTGCAGCAGAGATCGTACTGTGATTAAAAGAGTAAAACAGCAGCTAGAAGGGTTAGATATTACAGCAAAGCACCAACACAGCCGCAAGTTTTAAAATAATGTCTGTTAGAAAGAAGATTTCAAGAGAGACAAACGATGCCATACTTGCGTGATCCAGAGCCAGATCTTTTATTTGAAGGTGAAGACATGGAGTCAGCAGTCCTCTCCCTTCTTTCTCCTTCTTCAGCTGGATCTTTTTTCCTCCCTGTCAACACAGCATGAATAGCTCAGCTGCAGCCAGCCTGAATAAAACACAAGAACATAGACAATGTCGTCAGTTTGACTTGCAGAAATTATTTGAAAGGGGTCATATGATGCTGCTAAAAATAACATTATTTTGTGTATTTGGTGCAATGAAATGTGTTTATGTGGTTTAAGATTTAAAAAACACATTATTTTCCACATACTGTACATTATTGTTTCTCCTCTATGCCCCGCCTTTCTGAAACACGTTGATTTTTACAAAGCTCATCGGTCTGAAAAGGGAGGTGTGCTCTGATTGGCCAGCTATCCAGTGCGTCGTGATTGGCCGAATACCTCAAGCGTGTGACGGAAATGTTACGCCCCTTACCATACTGTGATGCCGTGTCTGGCCGGAGCGACAAGACAAAAACATTAAAACCTATTATAAACGAGGCATTTGTTGCATCCAGTGGGGACATAATTACGGATTATAATGACTTATACTGTCTTTTTATGCATTGCGTTGCATCGTGCCGCGTAAACATAAAACCATGTCTGCATTTGTGATTAAAGAAATGACAAACAACAAGCCTACACTACACTGCCCAAAAAACACACGTTTGAATCGTCAGTGGCAAATTCTTTAAATATAAAAAACGTACTTACAGTCTGTGAGTCAGAACAGCCGGCATTGTAGTCTACTCTACCAGGATCAGGAAACAGTCCTCCATAAAATGCACTGGACACATCTGAATATTTGGGTTGAACTGTTCTGGAACAGTGTTGTAAATACAACTTAACCACTGATTTCTAGTCGTGTCCTCTTTTGGAAGGCCAAAAAAAGTATTTCGCTTTCACAACCAAACAGCGTCTCACACCGCGGCCTTGAGAACGGCACGACCGGCGGATTCGACGAAGGAGCGTCCGGCGGGCTTGCGGCAACCACATGTGACGACCCCGGGCTGGACTCCGCTTCGTCCACAGTGAAAGCCGATCCGGCGATCCACAGCGCGAAGTTGATGTATTTCCTCAGCGACCAGCACGGATCAGCTCCAGGCATGA